>NC_141135.1:161653886-161953886 GCF_053477565.2 Lygodium microphyllum | reverse complement strand
AGGCCCTAAACACCATTGGCTTTTATCACCAACCAATGGCGGTTTATAATCATAAGCTGATATCTTGGGTTAACTGAAGCACATTCCAGACTTAGTCAATTGGCAAGGTCCCAATCTTGCCATAGATTATTAGAATCTAGTGCCAAAAAGGGATGTCAATCATGCGACTGCATTGAGATCTTGGCCCATAGCTCACAATATCCAGGACGGTCCAAGGATCCGAAAACCCCATCTAACGGTGTGGACATACATCAACACGCCACGAGTTGATAGTGTCCTATCAGCAACAAAGACCAAACCCAATTGTGCCATCCGATTAATCTTGGAATGATCCCCTTCTTTCCCTTCCCAAGAGAGCAAGTGAGACATAGCCAACAATTCCATTTGTGAGGAACTAACAAATAATTTATCCTCCACTGGATGCCACTACACTTCTGAAGAACAATCCTCCATGAGCACACTAAATGGGTCACCAAAACAAATGAAGATGTCAAAAATTGGAAATCAATATTAAGAGTATGCCACCACAAACCCCGAGTTTTAGTATTACCATACAAAAAAACCCCAATCTTCAAGAAAAAAGTGAATAATAGAGTTCCACGGATGTTGACCAGTACACATTGCTTGAAAAAGTGACCGATGGAGAGCAACCATGTGAGTCTCAACATCCAACAAAACATCCCCACCACCCATGCCTTTCAAGGTACAAGCATGATTCCAAGAAATCTAGGAAATATCGGTATGCACTAAATCCTTTTTCCACAACATGAAGTGGATCTGCTTGGTAATGTCATTCAAAGTAGTCCTAGTCCAAGGCAAAAGTGGCAAAATAAGGGAAGCATGGGCAACATAATTCTATGTGCCATTTTGAGAGCACATGAAATGGCCAGGCTTGAGATTTCCAATAAACAAACTTACCTTAATGTCCCAGAGAGCAACTAAGACAGCCAACGATTTAATCTGCAAGGAATTAGCCTGTAATCGATCCTTTGATGGATGCCAAATCACCTTCTGAAGGACAACCTTGTAGAACCACACCAAATGGATCACTAGAATTTTGAGCAACGTCAAAAGGGCTAAGATTAATTTTCATAGTTATTTAATTTTGAAAATTAATTAAATGACTAGATAATGCTGAAAAATGGATTTAGAAGGCTGCCACTTATCAAAAATACCCATGTGAACTAAGAAAACGTTTTTGGGGGCTAGGTCTCAGTCATTCAGTCAATTTACAGCTTGAGAGAGAGAGAGAGAGAGAAGTTATTGGTCCATTTTCTAATTAGAGAATAGCAATTTGCTGCAGAAGACAATCATCCAGGGGCCTTAAAAAGCAAGGGACAACAAGGAGACACTTTCCAGGGGATTGGCAACAACATTGCTAATCAGGTGACAGCATTTTGGAGATGCCTAGCAGTAGATGACTGCATTAAATGTAGGCTGGAGCAAGCAACGGGCAGATTTTAGGGTTTTCTCGCAAAGAAAATCATATTTCTCTCTCTCTTGGCTTTCTCTCACATTCTCCAACTATTCTTAGGAAATCTCAACATTTCTCAGTCATTTTGAGTAGATCTTGTTGGGAATAAAGGGCCATCGTGCCTTTTATATATGCACGGGTGTGAGCACACCCTTAGCACATTTGTACTTTCATATATATCTATCTAAAACCTAAAGAGGTACATACGAAAAAAAAAGATTGTACCCAAGAACATTGTGCATCTCTCTCTCTGACTCTCACTCTCTACTCTTGCTCGCGTTTTGCTCTCTACCTGACATTTTCATCGCAAGACATTGCATCGCCACTATGCATTGCTCACTTCAAACTAGTATCAAAGAGTCACATTTCGCACACTTCCCGAGATCTGACGAGATCAGCTAACGTGCTGACGAACAGCAGCGTTCGAGCCCTTGACGAACAGCAGCAGAGAGTTCGACCCCCTGGCGTCCAGTGTGTCAAACAACTGGCACGGCGGGCAGACACAGTGGTCGCATGCAAGGAGCGACCAGGCTTTCTAGTCGGGTGCAATCGACTGCTGCACGAACGACAACTAGCACGCGACTACATGCTGGCGACGGGCAGGAGACGACCTGCATGCGACAACGGGCAAGCGTAATTGACGGATGGCGTGAGACAGGTGCGGACAGTTGGGCAGGCGCCGCATGAGACTGCAGCACGTGCAACACCTGACAAGCCAATGGACTCATGTTAGGTTACGCAAAGGTTTTTTTCTTTTGATAAAAAATCAAATCTTCCCCTTAATCCTTTCAGCCATCACTTACTCTTGGCGAGCGTTCGTGCGTGTAAGCACAGTTCAGAATTTTGGGCAGATTTGTACCAAAAATTTGGGAATTTGTCCAGATTTGATGCGAGCAAGTCACAACATTGATATTTGTCTCAAAAATTGCAGGAATTTGTGACATTTTGCCTCCGACATTTGGGGCTTTTCATGCACATGCAAGAATTGGGCTGAAATTTACCCAATTTCTCGACATTGATGACATTGGACCCCGTGCAATTTGGGGCTTTTGCTGTTTGGGCGAAATTTGTGCACCATTTGGTCATTTTATGTACATGCGGGTTTAATTCCATGCAATTTGAGGGTTTTACTGAAATCGCTCTATTTTGGCAAAATTGGCCTATTCTATGCATGTCAAAGACAATGCAGATGTATGGTTGATGCTTTGAGCACAAAAATTTTGGGGCTTTTGACCATACATGTCGAATTTTGTGCCCATGGGTGCATGTACAATAGCAATTGCAGCCAAAATTTGGGACTTCTCATGTAATGTGATGTATTTGTCCTTGGAACAACTGTAATCAGTTGTGGAGTGCTATAGCACAAGGTTTAGTGCTTCTGAAAATTTATTTGCAAATCTGAAATTTCTACTTTTATGTGGTTATTTATTGTTGGTTGTACTTGTTTGTACCTTGGTCACTTGTGTGACAGTTTCGGCCTGCATTTGCTGAATTTTTTGGTCACATTTGGGCTGAAAATCATGGCTGGCAACAATGACAGCAGTAATCTCATGCACATTAAGAAGCTTGAAGGAGCACATAACTTTGCAGTCTAGCAAAAGCAGTCTAGCACATAACTTGAAGGAGCACATAACTTTGCAGTCTAGCAAAAGCAATGCTATAATATCCTGTTGCAGAAGAAGCAAGCAAGGCCAATTAAGACCAAAGGGGCAAAGCCCGCAAATATGGAACAGGAAGAACAGGATGAGTTAAATTTTCTTGCACACTCAACCATCAAGCGATCGATTTCTGATGCCTTGTTGTTTAACATTGAAGGTTTGGATTCTATCTATGCTATTTGGACTCAACTGGAAGAACTGTATGCCTAGAAGAGTGCCGCAAGCAAAGTTTACTGGCTGAAAAGCCTTATGGATTTGTGTATAAAAGAGGATACAGCAATGTCTGCTCACTTGAGTGAGTTTAACTCCATTTTCAGCCAGCCGGTTGCCTTGAAGTTCATGATCGATGAAGAATTTAAGGCTACATTCTTGCTTTGCACTCTGCCAAAGAGTTGGGATACATTTAGGACTGCTATGAGCAATTCTAATGCGATGCTTTTGTATGCTGATGTAGAGAGTGCTCTACTCATGGAAGAAATGAATCGGCACAACAATGCATTCAATAAGTCTTCCAATGCTTTGCATACTAGGGGCAGATCACAACAAAAAGGCAAATCTGATAGCAAGGGACGCAATAAATCATGTGGTAAGGATGTTCAATGCCATCATTGTGGCAAGAAGGGTCACTTTAAACGTGACTGCTACAAATGGAAGAAAGAGAAAGGAAAGGACAAAAAGACAGATGATAGCAAGGAAGAGAAGAGAGTCACCCTAAGAAGAGCAGTGTCAAAATCGAAGAAGTGAATGTAGTCACTCATGACAGTGACAATGGGAATGACGTACTCTTTCTCTCTTCATACTTTAGTACACATGCTTTACTTGTAGATACGGATGATGACATGCACACTTTGATTCTAGATTCAGGTGCTTCCTTTCATGTCACCCCTCATCATGAGTGGTTTTCTGACTATACAAGGGGTCGACATGGTGTTGTCCATCTTGGGGACAACTATGCATGTGACATTGCAGGTATTGGCAATGTGCAGTTGCAGTTTCAACATGGTTCTGTCTTCACACGTCAGCATGTATGGCATGTACCTTAGCTCAAGAAGAGCTTAATTAGCATAGGGTAGCTAGATGACGATGGATTTCATACCATCTTTTGTGATGGGAAATGGAAGATTTGTAAGGGATCTAGATTGATTGCTAGAGGTTGTAAAACTGATATCTTGTATCCTCTCCATGTATCTAGTATGCATGACCATGTTGTTGCTGTGACCGCGCAGCCAAGTGTTTCTTTGTGGCATGGCCGGTTGGGATACATGAGTCAAACTAGAATGAAAGTACTTTCTCGTTTGGGTTACTTGCCTTGTCTTCATTATGCTGATTTTGAGCATTGTGATCATTGTATTTATGGTAAACATGCACTAATGTCTCATCAAAAGTCTCTTTCGTTGAAATCTTCTCCTCTAGAGTTAGTACATTCCAATGTATGTCAGATGCCAGGGTTATCTTTAGGGGGAAAGAAATACTTAGTCACCTTTGTCAATGATGCTACACAGAAGGTATGGGTTTACCCTATTTATAGCAAGGACGAAGTGCTTGACAAGTTTCAAAATTCTTGGCATTAGTTGAAAATCAAACTGATAAGACACTTAAGTGTCTTCGCTTTGACAATGGTGGGAAGTATATGTCCAAGGCCTTTCAGGCATTTTGTGATAGCAAAGGGATAAAGAGGGAGCTCACTGCCCCTCATAATCCACCCCAAAATGAAGTTGCAAAGCGTATGAATCGGACCATACATGATAAAATCCATACTATGATATCTCATGCTGCATTACCCCATGGCTTTTGAGCAGAGGCTGTTATGACAGTTGTTCACTTGATTAATCGGCCACCGAACAGGTCTTTTTTTTGTTTTGAGAGGGGGGGGAGGGGGGATCCCTCCAAAAGTGTGATTGGGCAAGCAACCTTCATATGCTCACCTGAAAGTGTTTGGCTGCGAGGCTTTTGTGCACATTTGTAAAGAAGAAACCAAAGTCTTGTAAATGCATTTTCCTAGGATATGGTGACAAGGATGAAATGGGATATAGATTATGGGATCCCGAGAAAAGGAAAATAGTACACAGCAATGATGTTATCTTCCGATAAGATTGCATGCATAAACAGCCTGAAAAGACTGAGGAGGTCCGTAAGGTTGTATTCCGGGAAGAAATACCCTTTTGGACAGCAAAATGTGCCTGCTGTACAGCAACAAATACCTGCTGTAAATAGACCTTTAAATGCAGAAAATAATGTTGGAAATGATCAACCAGCCATTGCCCATAATGATGAGCCACTAGATGTGCAGGAACAGCCAAGACAGCCAGCTGTTAAAGCTGATTTGTAGGCTGAAATGCTAGGACAACAAGCTGAAAATGAAAATTTACAGGCTTAGCAATCAGCAAACAATAATCATTGGGTTAGGAGATCGTCTAGGGCTACTAGACAACCTAATAGATTCGTTCCTGATGCAAACAATGTGGCTGATTATGTCATGTTGACAGATTGTGGTGAACCGTCCTGCTTCAAGGAAGCAATGGACACACAGGACAGCATGAAATGGTATAAAGCCATGTTGTCAGAGATGGAATCTCTTGAGAAAAGTGGCACTTGGGACTTAGTGCAGTTGCCTAAAGGCCAAAAATCCCTTCCATGCAAATGGGTTTACAAGATGAAGGTCACTTCTAGTTCCTCGCCAAAGTACAAAGCAAGATTGGTTGCGAAGGGGTATTGCAAAGGGGTACAAGCAAGAACATGGAGTTGACTTTAATGAGATCTTCTCTCCTGAAGTCAAGATGACTAAATTGAGAACCATTTTGGCATTGGTTGCAGCTGAAGATATGGAGCTCATATAGATGGATGTAAAGACTGCATTCTTACATGGTGATGTGCATGAAGACATATATATACAACAACCTGAAGGGTTTGTGGCGAAAGGGAAAGACAAGATGATATGTAAACTCAAAAGGAGCTTGTATGGGCTGAAACAAGCACCAAGAGAATGGTATCATAAGTTTGATACATTTATGCAGTCTCAAGGTTTTCATAGAAGTCAAGTGGATCACTGCTTGTACACCAAGAAGGCAGCAGATTGCCTTTGCAGTGGGAGTGGTTAGCAAATACATGGCAAACCCTGGTAAAAAGCATTGGAAAGCAATGAAAGGTATTATGAGATACCTCAAAGGCACAAAGGATTTGTGCATCTTCTTTGGAAAGAATAAGGCATTTGTCGTTGGCTTTACAAATGCAGACAATGCTGGTCATGCGGATTGCAGAAAGTCCACTTCTGGTATGTGTTTACCTTCACAAGAGGAGCAATCTCTTAGATCTCTAGGCTACAAAAGTGTGTTGCATTGTCTACTACAGAGGCAGACTATGTGGCTGCCACTGAGGTATGCAAGGAGGCTTTATAGCTTTCACGTCTCGTGGGAGAGCTTGGCAGTTACCTGTTCTCCATTGTGATAGTCAAAGTGCTATTATGCTAGCACAAAATCCCATCTTTCATGCAAAGATGAAGAACATACAGGTGAAGTATCACTTCATTAGAGATGTACTTGACAGCAAGAGAATTGAGCTTGTAAAAGTGTATACAAATGATAATCCTGCAAATCTTCTCACGAAGGGTCTTCCAACCAAGCAGTTTGCTCATTGCCAACAGATGATGGGAGTTGGATAGGTATATGTATTTCAGCTTTGTACATACCTCGACTTAGCTGATTCTTTTCTCCTCTTAAGGCACATTGCCTTTAGGTGGGAGGTTGTTGGGAATAAAAGGCCATCGTGCCTTTTATATGTACATGGGTGTGAACACACTCTTAGTACATTTGTACCTTCGTATATATCTATCTAAAACCTAAAGAGATACATACGAAAAAAAAAAGATTGTACCTAAGAACATTGTGCATCTCTCTCTTTGACTCTCACTCTCTACTCTTGCTCACGTTTTGCTCTCTACCTAACATTTTCATCACAAGACATTGCATTGTCACTACGTATCGCTCACTTCAGATCTCAATCAAATTTAGTGGATAATAGAGGGGTCCTTGCAATGAACCCTAAATTTTTGAGAAAATTAGGGTTTAGCAACCATCTTCCGACCCATGCCGACAAGATAAGGCATCATACATTGAAATCAGCACCTGCAACTTGTTGTATTGTCAAGAATTTCAAATGCCCAATCATCCATTGTAAATTTGAGACAGCATTAGGTCAGTTGGGGTCCAATTAGAGCAAGTCCTTGGTGAAAATCAAGGGGCCAATTGCCCAATTTACTTGCCTCGAACCCTCCACCAAATTGTAGGCCTTTCTTTCCCTTAAGCATTGTGATGCTTTATACTTTCATATTGTTGCGCAATTTCAACTTAACTAATATGCAACATTGTATCCAATTGACTAGCCCCTCATGTGTATCTAACATGCTAGGAGTACCAGATACATTAGGAAACATTCTTGTTTGCATACTTTGGACCATTGCAATGTGATTGTACATGGGAATTTGCATACTACCAACCATACCAAGATACATTTTCCCACACATTACATGTATTACTGACTGCATTTTTCCTCATGACCAACACCATATGGAGCATTTATATGATGCTCAAGGGAGCGGTAGCAATTCCACTCTGCCAATTGCGGACAGCTCTCGCATATAGTGGATCTCGAATGTATTCAGCATGCATCCAAAGTATTGTTTTGACAATATGTCTACCATGAGGTCATTACTCAATGTATCGATCACTATGAGATGTATGTGGATGAGTACAGTTGTTACCACGGCTATGAGACTACTTTTGCACTAGTTTGGGATCAGTTCATGACCAGTTGGGCATGAGTTTTTGTCTCAATTTTGAGATCAAATTCTAATCAGTTTCAACTCAGTTTTTGACCAGTTTAAGAACCGTTTATAGTCACTTTTGAGATCGATTTTGCATCAGATTCTGCATTAGTACTCATCAGTTTTTGCCATCAATTTGTGAACAGTTGAGAGTCACATTTACAGCACTTTGTGATCAGTTCTCAAATCAACAAGTGATCAGTTTATGATCAGATTATGCTCATTTTTCAATGGTTTACAGCTGGTTACATGAGCAACATATTAGTAAATGCCATTGACAATTTCAGCCATGCATTTTGCTAAATTAGTGCTTTTCTATTGTATAATAGTCAAAACACTAGAGAAATATGAGTTATGGATGCATTCAATGGGTTTCTAGCAACACTTCTGGACTAATTTTCTTTTTATCTTATGGGTATGCTGATTGGAAATTTTCAATAGCTTGGGGGCATATGGCATGGCTGGACGATAGTGATCAATGTTGTGATTGTGATGCCTTATGGAAATTCCAGTGCAGTATGCTTTTTCTTTGGCACAATGCAGTGCAATCAAGGAATATTGTAGAGATTTCAATGGGGTGGTCTATCACCAGACGTGAAATTTTATTGCTTTGCGTAGCATTTTATTAAAAGTTAATCAAATGTGCTAATGCAACTTGCACATGTGAGATGCAAGTTAATTATTTTACAAATTGGGACCCAAGACCCTGAGATGTCAGTTTGGTGTCAAAGGCAAAAGTTATGATAAGTTATGCCAACTGGGTTTTGGTGGTTAGTTGCTATCAATTTTGACTCTAGGACAATTGTTTGGCCAATAAGTGTGAATGCTGACACTAGGGCTAGTATTAATCAATCAATTAATGTCAATCTAAGTATCAACAGAGGTTGGGAACCATTACAGGTTGCTAATGGCCTAGCCAATTTAATTATGGATGGCACATTCAATTGTGGGCAGGGTCAAAAAGACTGAAATTAATTTTCACGATTATTTAATTCTGAAAATTACTAAGATGGCTAGATAATACCGAAAAATGGGTTTAGAAGGTTTCTACTTGGTAAAAATACCCATGTAAACGTTTTTGGGAGCCGGGTCTCAACCACTCAGTCGGTTTACAACTTGGGAGAACAGCAATTTGCTACAAAAGATAGCTATCTAGGAACCAAAACAAGCAAGGGATAGCAAGGAGATACTTCCAAGGCCTGGCAACAACATTACTGATTAGGTGACAGCATTTTGGAGATCCCTAGCAGTAGGTGACTGCATTCAAACGCAGGCTACAGCAAGCAACATGCAAATTTCAGGGTTTTCTCAGGAAGAAAATCAGATTTCTCTCTCATCTTGGCTTTCGCTCACCTTCTCCAACCCATTTCAAGAAACTCAACACTTCTCAGCCAATTTGAGCAAATCTCAAGCACGGTGGACAACAGAAGGATCTCCACTGTAAACCATGAATTTTTGCAGGGTTTAGTGCCAATAAGATAAGGCATTGTACACTAAAATTAGCACATGCAATTTGTTGTATTGTCAAGGATTTCAAATGTCCAACCATCCATTGTAAATTTAGGGCAACATTTGGCCAATTGGGGTTCAGTCAGAGCAAGTCCTAGGTGAAAATCAGGGGTCAAATTGCCCAATTTATTTGATAATTGTTGGATCAGCAAAAAGGGCTTTTAGATCAGCCAATGAGATCATGGAATCTCAGCTTGTAACACATCCATCGGCAATTGAAGTTAAAGAAATACCGAAACGGGTACCAATTTTGGAACCAATAAGGTGTCTACTGTCCCAGATTCTTAAGGTAAATTGTGCATTTCATTTTATGTTTATTTACTGATTGTTGTAATTAAGTGCTTCATCAAGGAATTACCACCCTTTCCAAGAAGGCTGGTTTCAACTCACATCCTTCTTTTTTGTATACTTTGCCATGAAGTGGCCAAGCTTGCTATAGGAGAAGCAATCACCAGCAAAGGTGCTCCATTTAAGTTTGAACCATAGCAAATGCATACCATTCCAATTAAATCTCAACCAATTGGACCACTTCCGAGCAATGTCCCAACATGCACAAGTGATTCTTGTTGACCGCCCTCATACTCAGAGGAGTGCCAATGGCCTGACATTGCCTCCTTTAACAGAGACCAATAAGCTGTTGGGAAATCTCAAACCATACCTGGCATTCTTGTTTGAGCAAACATTGAAAATCAGCCATGGGTCTCCACGGCACCACATGCACCAAATGTCTATCACAGAAGAGAGGCAATTGGCCCAAAAGATCATCCGTGTTCTTCCCCAATCTCAACATGACCTCATAGAAGCCTCGGGGACCCACAAATATCTCTTCTACACAATCCTCCTGCATGATGGATGCCATCCACTAGTGAATCCAAGAAAGCACCAGAATTCTGCCACTAAATAAGAGAATGACTCTACACTCATAAAAAGAAAAGGAGTGGATGACCCTCTGCATGTCCACATGGGTATCCAAAACATCCTCAACATCACATTGCAAGAGACAATGATTATGTTTGATGTATTTGCCCAATAGAGATTGGCAAATTCTAGCAGGCTGTCCTAATCTGGGTCCTGGAAATCATTAGATGGGTTGGTGCCTTGCACATAGGAGCACACATGGGGCTTCGGAGGAGCCCTACAGGACTGCTATGTTTAAGGTCTGGGAGCCTGCCCACATGTCTGCCTGCCTGTTTGTACTGCACCTGGCTGTGTACAAGCCTAGGAGAGAGTGCAGGTCTGCAATCAACGCAGGCTGAAGTTTACAATGGACTGCCTACATGCAGTCTGCACCAACTGCTCAATATGGCTGTCTCTGTCCGCTAGCAGAGCTGATAGGAGTGCTAGACTGCATGATTGCTGGACTTTCTGACTGGTCGTTTTCAGGTCATGCCTGTCTGCAGTTTACGAAGGACCACCTGCAGGGACTCGTCGGCTGCCTTCAAGGACAGACTGTGGGTCCCTTTGTTGATGCTTATGGTCGCACTAGGACATTGGAACAGGAAGCAGCCATTTCTGTAGCTCTCTCTCTCTCTCTCTCTTTTTTTTCGTAAAAGGTAATTGTATTAATTACGAAAAAAGGGTACAAGTTTTCATGATTACAAGATACACGAGGGCTCTAAGCCAACGTGTAAGATCCCAGTACTAAGCCACACAAAAGTTACACAAGTGATGGCAAAGACCCAGAGGAAATTGCCATATGCCAGGTAAGCAAGTCCTCCTGAGGGAGCAAGTCCGAGTGCCGAATGAGATCTATCTGCCAATGCAAGAGACCTTTAAGCCGGGCAATGTGTTTCGGTACATTAGAGGCGGAATCAAAAAGAAAGGCATTCCGAGTGGTTCAATTGTGCCAGCATCCCCAAAATCTGAAGAAGTGAAACAAGATCTTCATATGCAACTGTGGCGGTGTGGGGTATTTTGGTCACACAAAAACCCAATCGAAAGGGGTTAGCGAGGACCCCACCACTGTACGCCAAACCTGTGACAAGAGCGACCAGATCTTCTTGGCCAGCGGGCAAGAAATAAATCGATGCCGGGCCGATTCCACAGTAGTGGTACAGAAGAAACAATTGCCATTCGAGATTCGACGCTTGGAAAGGGCCGAGGCAAGAGGAAGACCACCAATCATCACCCACCAAAGAAAGACCTTGCATTTGAACGGTGTCTTACTCAACCAGCCCTCCATCACCGTTGCCTTCCACCATGACTGAGATTTCCGCAAACCCCATACAGAATTAGCTTTAACACCCAGCCATTGATGATCTTTCATCAGAAGATGATACACCTCATTAGCAGAGGCCTTTTCCAGACTCAACTGGCCTGCAAGGTCCCAGTCCTGCCAAGGACGATCCACCGCAAGGGCAGGAAAAGGTTGCCTTCCCTAAAGTACCAGCAAAAGCTGCTCCCATAAGTCATGGTATCCACGCGGGATTCTGAAAAGTCTCCTGGCCGTACGAAACGATGCGAAGACATTACGACTGGCAAGGGTGGCGTCCGCAACTGAAGTCACACCCAGACGGGCCATGTGGTTAAATTTTGGTCGAAGCTCATGTTTGTCTTCCCATGAAAGTAATCTTGAGACTGCCAACGATTCCAATTGAAAGGAGTTAGCATGCAAGCGGTCCTCCACTGGATGCCAACTCGCCTTTTGGAGCACCACTTTCCAAGAGCCGACCAAATGCAATAATAGAGAAGAGGCGGGGCTGGAAAACCGAGAGTCTGCATTAAGGACATGCCACCAGGAGCCCCGAATTTGTGTATTGCCATGTCGAAGCCCGCTGTCCTCTAGAAAATAACGGGCTATAATGGTCCACAGGTGATGATCCACACACATAGCGCGAAAAAGTGACCAACAAAGGGCCAGCATATGAGTTTCAGCATCCAAAATAGCCCCACCACCCAGGCGTTTGGGGGTACATGTATGTGACCACGAAATCCACAAAATACCTGCGTGCAAGGAATCCTTCTTCCATAACATGAAACGAATAGGGCGAGTGAGAGCCTTCAAAGTAGTAGGAGTCCAGGGCAGCAATGGCAAGAAATATGTGAGCATTGGCAGCATAATTGTCTGCGCCACTTTGAGGCGGACATGAAAGGGCCACGCTTGCGACTTCCAATACATAAACTTAGCTGCCAGTTTCTGTGAAATCCACTCCAGTAGCTGCTTTGGCCGAACATCAACACCCAACGGGTACCCAAGATGCCTGACAATGGAGCCACGGGCAACCACCTAACCCTGCCAGCCCAATGACTGTAAATCCGACTCCGTGCAGCTGAGAATGGCTGATTTGAAGGCATTGATGCGAAGACCCGAAGCATGACCAAAGAGTGTCCAAACATCTAATGCCTTGCGAATGTTATCCTTGTCTGCACGCAAAATCATAAAGCTATCATCAGCCAAAGATTGGCTAATGAAGTGCTGCCCCAAAGGAAGAGACAATCCAGCCAGCTGATCAGAAGCTGCCATTGAAGATAAAATTGAAAGAACCGGGTGAGTCGCCAGGGCAACGAAGAGAGGACTCAAAGGGCAACCCTGTCTCACCGAGCGTGCAAGGACAAATGGCTTTGTAACCCCACCATTGAGCATAACACGCGAAGAAGCCTCAGCACTAATGGTGTAGATCAATCGGGACATCCGCACACCAAAACCCATAGCAGACATAAGTTCAGCAATGAAAGACCAATCTAAATAGTCAAAGGCCTTTTCCAGATACAACTGAATCAATACCACTTCCTGGCTAGAGTGCCTTGCATAGTCAATGGCCATTTGTACATTTAAGATATTATCCAGAATGTTACGGCCCTTAATGAAACCATATTGAAGAGGATGCACAATAGCTGGAAGGTGCTTGTGGAGCCTATTCGCCAGGACTTTGGAAAAGATTTTATACATCGAGCCTATCAATGAAATTGGTCTCCACTGTTGCAACATTGGCGGCGAAGGAACCTTTGGAAGCAATTTGATAAGGCCTTCTTTCCATGAGGAAGGCATGACCCCTGTTTCCCAAACCTGCTGAAACATAGCCACCAATGGCTTCACCAATTCGGTAGCCGAGCACTCAAAGAATTCATTGGTGAGGCCATCCCAGCCAGGGCTTTTATCCTTGGGCAGATGTAACAAAACATCCATAACCTCCTCCTCACAAATATCTGCCTCCAAAGTAGCTCGCATATCAAGTGGAACCCGATGGCGGACCAGATCATAGAAAACTGAACGTGCATACGTAACCTGGTCAGAAGGCGACGAAGAAGAACCAAGAAGATCCCGAAAATAATTCCTGCACATATCGACAATGGTGTGCGGATCAGTAACCATGCGACCTTCTGAATCCTGAAGTCTGGTCATATTTTCTCGAGCAAGAGAAGCATGCAAGGCGCGAAAGAACTTATGAGTCTGGCAAGTATTATCTTGCAAATTGTTAGTCAAATTGTGTAATTTGGCTTGCTGATAGGATTTCAACTGAAATTCTTTAATAAGATCGGCCAAACGCTGCGCCAGTGATAATAGAAAATCATCATCTGGGGTATCCACCAGTAGCGAACGAACCAAAGCCAGTAAGCCTTCCGCTGCATGGCGACGCCGCCGACGAAGAGAGGCATGATGTATCCCATACTGGCGAGCAACCCGTTGCACATTAGAGACCAGTCATTCAAAAGAAACTGTGCCCTCAGAGGTAAAGTCCAATAAAAATTTCTCAATCAATTGCTGCATATAGCCCTGAAAGATTGAATGCTTCAAATAAGAAGAGTTGAAACGTAAAGGAAGTCTATCCAACAACTGCATAAACGGTGCAATGGGTTGTGCCAGTATCTCAAGTTGGAGAGGGAAATGGTCGGACAAGGCATATTGCTGCAATACTTTCATTTCCAGCATCTCAGGAAGAAAATCATCATCCTGCATGATGTACATTCGGTCCAACCACGACCATGTAGATGCATACTGTGCTGAATGAAAAGTAAACCCTGGAGAGGAAGGTTGTAACCAAGACCATAGATCTTGCTTAAGAGCTGCAAGAGCAAAGGTATTTCACGCCCGACTTTCCGGAGCATCCATCACCGAATGCCCTGAAGTGGACTGTGAAGAGTCAACACACATATTGAAATCTCCCATCAAGAAACCCCTTCTGCCAAGTGACATGGAGCTCTACAAAGTCTTCCAAAGATCCCGGCAAGATAAAGGGTCATTCGGAGCATAGAGGCCCAGCAACCATAAGATCTCTTCTTCAAATAAAATTTCAATTACCACAAAGCGGCCCTGCACATCATTTTTAATAAGAATAGGCTGATATTTCTCATGGACAATCATAAGCACTCCAGAATAATGCACAGCATGTGTCCCTGCATAAAACAAGCGAAAACCATGGCAATCCACCACTTTTCCTACTTCACCGTGACTCTTGTGCTCCACCGCACACAAGGCATCCCACTGATTCTCATGCAAGACAGTCCACATGGCATGTTGCTTATGGCGAGAACAAATGCCTCGCACATTCCACGTGGCTATCTTCATATATCTGTAAAAAGAAAAATCAGGAAGGAGGCACTGCTTGCCTCGATTTCACCTTGTCTGCTAGAATGTCAAGGACACCATCATCCAAAAAATCAGTTAAGACTGCAAAAGAATTCGGCCGGCCAGCTTTAGAAGTAGATGGGATATCCACTGTCTTGGGGATGGCCCGGGGATAACAACGATCCCAAGGTGTAATCACATTGCCTTTAGAATCAAATGCCAACTTAGCAGGCGGGCCCTTGGGCCCGTCTATATATACTTTCCTCGTAGATTGATTACGGGGAGCAGAAGGAACCATAGTATGCGCAGCATGCTGTGAAGAGAACATTTCTTTCCTGCGCATATACGTGCGCATTGAATCCTGTGACACAGTAGGCCCAGAATCCGGCAAAGTAGCATCCAACTTCTTACCTTTTTTGGGACGTGCCTCTATCCATTCATTGCTACGAGAATCCAAACCCAAAACCTGTTGTTTACCTTTATCCAAAACATTGGATGGCTGGGTTTCCTCCTATGAGGGAGCACAAGCACCATGTCATCCCTAGGCGGCACAACATGCACATTATCTGAAGACGGTTGCCTCTCTGGGCATTCGGCCATAAAGTGTCCCAATTTACCACACGAAAAGCAGTGTCCCACAAAGTTACCCCATTTCAAGCGAAAATGCAAAGGATGCATGCCAGAGCAATTAAGGCGCAGCCACGTAGGACTCTTCCTGGTAGTGTCCCATAACATACACAAACGGTTTCTATTCATTGCCCTTAGGCTTGGGGGGACCAGGACCGTTCCCACTACGGCCATGGCATCCTTTAACAATGGCCAATAAACAGCCGGGCAATTTTCCACCTCAACCCACACCGGCATTCACGTTGAAGCAGGCGCTGAAAGTCTGCCATAGGGCACCATGGCACGACATGGACCAAGAGGTGATCAAAGAATAATGGTAGTTTGGACAGGAGCTCAGTCCGATGCTTGTCCAAGTTCAGCAATACCTCATAGAAGCCTCGAGGTCCAACAAAAATCTCCTCAACACACTTCCCTTGCAGTAAATGGTGCAACCACTGGCGAATATGGGAAAGCACTGGGATCCTCCCAGTGAAGAAGAGTATAACTGCACGGTCATAAAACACTGAAAAAGAGCGCAGGACCGTTTTTGGATCCACCGTTGCCTCCAGAATCTCTTCAATTCCCGCGTCAGAAAAAGCTTCATGATTATACTGGACATGGTCGCCAAGCAACGTATTGGCAAACTCCAGCAAATGCTCCCAGTCAATCTCCTGGGAATCCACAGAATCAGAGGCCACCTGAGCATAAGAACGATCCTGATGACCGATTATCTCTTCGGGCGTAAGCTTGGAGCGTTTACCCGCAGGTTGAAAGTCACGAGCAGGCGGCATCTCCTCTGTACACGGCACCATATCCTCCGATTCCTCTACATCAGAATCCGGACCAAGAGCGGCCACCGTTTGTTCAATAAAAGCCATGTCCAGGCCAGCCATGCTTCTCTCTGATCAGAGGCGGGACTGCAAAATCAGTGCACCACCCGGTTGCAGCAACAGGACTGCAACGGAGAACAGGACCGACACGCGCAGATGAATCGAGGTGCCGGGCAACGGGTCAACCATAAGTGTGGCTTACACGCGGCTGCGGCAGGCCTGCACGCTAACGCAGAGCAGTCAACGGGACAGGCGTCAAGGGATCAAGCACAGGCGGTGCAGAGTGGCAGGGCGCTGCAGGTACCTGCGACGGGCAGCGATTGACAGGCGGGAGGCGGGGCAGACGTCCGGCATGAAGCGCATCAGACATCAGACGTCAGGCGCTGTAGGTACATCTCTCTCTCTCTCTCTCTCTCTCTCTCTCTCTCTCTCTCTCTCTCTCTCTCTCTCTCTCTCTCTCTCTCTCTCTCTCTCTCTCTCTCTCTCTCTCTCTCTCTCTCTCTCTCTCTCTCTCTCTCTCTCTCTCTCTATCTATCTATCTATCTATCTATCTATCTATCTATCTATCTATCTATATATATATATATATATATATATATATATATATATATATATATATATATATATATCTCTAGCAGGTCATGATGTTTTAAGTAGGTCATCAGTGTTCCAGATAGTAGGTGGTGATGCTACACTCGGTTGCAGTCAAATCGTGATACTAGAGGCAGAGTGTCTGTCATGAAGCAAAAATACTTTGATATTTTTGTACTTTGGAATCATGCTAATTCCATACCTAGTAATTTCCAACCCTTGTAAATTCAGCCCTTGCCTATGTAAATGTGCCCTTAACTTTGGAAATGAGGGGTTAGGATAAAGAAGGCAAGAGGCTAGGAGAAGACATATTTTGGCTCATTCACTAAGTTTTGTTGTTCACTTTCTCGATGTTAGCTTCCTTCTTGCTAGATGAAGCATCAGCCATGGCTGTCATGTGTTTTTGGAACTCTCATCATTAATACATGGCAAGATGTCTTGGTGCAATAGTTCTCTTGTTATTTCATGTCTGTTCCAGTTTTTAGTTAGATTTCTTTTCTTGGTTGAATGCTTCATTACTGTGTCACTATCTGCCAGTTTCGTGGCCTTACTCTTGGTCTGGTCTGCAGATTTTGTGGCCTTCCTCCTAGTTGTCAGTGTCTACAGGCAAGTCATCACTGTCTGCAGTTCTTGTGGCTCTCCTCCTGGTCTGTGGACAGTCTGAAAATCACAATGTGGTGCAGGTCACGCGATCTCGCTTAAGTCTACTCATCTGAAGGTCACACAGGGAGTGCAAGTTACACAGGATCCGGATCACACAGACCTGCCCTACATCAGAGGCACAGGACGCAGCACCCAAGTCTGTGCAACCTCTCTCTCTCTCTCTTTTTTTCATGAAGAAAATTGTATTAAGAAGGAAATATTTGCAATAGACCATCAGGTCGGCATAGAGCTAACTGACAAACTCTCTCTCACTGGAAATATTTACATGAGGCCTGCAGGCTCTCAGAACAACCTATTACATGAACAGTACTAATAAATCACGCAGAAGGAATAGCTGGAGTAGAGCGAACAATCACCAGCTAGGAAGCAGCAATATCCGGAAGAACCACGTCAACTAACATCATAGAAGAGATTTGCCATAACACTAATCCACGCACACGGGCCACATGCCCATGGATGCCTGATGCTGAATCAAAAATAAAGGCATTGCGGATACGGCATATATGCCATAGGGCTGTCTGAATGAGGAAATGGAATAGGCAGGAACAATCTGAATGCAAAGAAGGCATAGAGGACATATTTCCCATAATCCACGAACGAACTAGTATGCGGTGCTGAGTTACCAAGAACCACACTTGGGAAATGAAATTCCAGATCTATCGCATAGTAGAGCAAGAGACAAAGAGGTGAAGCAATGTCTCATCACATGTAGTGCAGAAAACACGCAGCCGAAGCTTTACATGATAACAATTGTCAAACTCATCAATTTTTTGCTCGTCCGTATTCGAAATATGCTCGGGAAAATATTGTGCGCTTAAAGGATGGCCAAGGTGATATGGTGATTGATCCTGCCTCCATTATTCGGATGACTCTTGACTTTTATAGGTAGGTCCTTGTTGGGTCCGCAAGAGATTCTTTCCGATACAGTTCTCTCAACTCAAACATATAGTTGGAAAGAGCCAAGGAAAGGGAAAGTCCAACAATCATCACTCTCCAAAGAATGACTTTACATTTGAAAGGAGTCTTGTTTAGCTAGTCGTCCATCACAATCATTTTCCACCTAGCCTTAGATTTGTGCAGACTCCAAACAGCATTGGCTGTGGTAACCAGCCAGAGGTGATCAATTCTTTCTTTCTTTATCATGAAGAAGTTTAAATTAATGTATGGAAATATTTAAATGAGGCCTTCCAGCCAACCCAGCCGGATGGCAACCACATACATGAAGACAAAAGGCTATCAGAACAGCATCCTACAGGAACAAACAACCATTGTGTGTGTGTGTGTGTGTGTGTTTGCAACGTGATTCACCACTTCCATTAAAGGCTCTTTCCTTGGGCAAGCCTCATTTGAGCTTAGACTCATGACAAGGTAGTCAAAATTCCATGTGGTGATCATTTGCTGCTTACTATACCACTGATGTATAAGCTGACCACCAACTCAATGTTGAGCTGACTTGTTTATAATCTTCAGTCTATGTGAGGTCATTAGAGAATAAAGCTGCAAATTATCCCTTCTTGATATAGAATAGACCAAAATTATGTGCCTTGAAAATAATGAAGACATGTTTTGATACCTGTTTGTGCAGCTGTTTAACCTATATGTTTCATAGTAACCAGCCTCAGTTGTTTTTCTGTCACTTTGAGCAACACGGCATCCACAAAGAATAATGATTGTGAAATCTTCTGCTCCACAATATCTCCTCTTCTCATTGTCTCTTGTTATGATAATAAAAATTATCAACATACCAGAACATGGAAATATATCAATACTTAGAAATTTAATCTTTGCTGACTATAACAGCCACAATGCCTTGGTGCTCCATGATACCTTTTGGCAGAGGGAGCCAGGTAAGACCAGCACAGCTGATGGGTGCATGAAATGAACTTTGTTCTACTGCTTTGAGATCAGTAGGCCATTTAGTTTAGATTAGTAGGCCATTTAACAATGGGCCTTCAGACTAGATAAAAGTCCTCCTTGAAGATAATGGCAAAAGAGTGAAAAACATTCACAACATTGCCAAACTTCCTATGATGAGAAAATTGGATGTATCACACTTCCCCAAACACTACACAATCTTATCAGCAATCTAGAGCTAGTCCTTGATTTCTATCATGTAAGCCATGGGAGGCCATTATATTCACTACCATAAAACTTGCATCCTTAGTACCTTACATTATAACTTCCTAATTCTCAGTACTACACATCATATAACCAAGCCTTCTGAAGTCCAAGCAGCAGAAATCAGAAGCCATGCAGTGGGAAAATCACGTCCACTACGAAGTACAATGACAAAAGAAAAGCAGCAAGGAAAATGCACCCAAACATGGCTTCCTAGTTCTCGTCACTATACATCACCTATAACCAAGGCTTCTGCAGTGGGAAATCAAAAGCCGTGCAGTGGGAAAAGTAAGTTCACTATCAAAAGCTACATCATGCTTCCTCATAAACACTAATAGTAAAATAACACAAAAAAGCAGCAAGTGAATGCACCCAATCCACAAGTAAACAGCAACAAACAGAAGTAAACAGGAATAGGCAAGCATCGAACCAATGAAGAAGACAAGCTCAAAAGTCAGAGTGAATCACTATGCAGAGGGAAGAGAAGCCAGAGAAAAAAGCACATTTGTTCATGATTTCAGGAGACAGCAAGCAATGACATTAAAATGTTCAAATTTTACAATGGTAATACTATGTGTTTAAGCAACTCAACAAGACCATATTCTAATTTGTAATGATCCTGTCTAGATTAAAGCAATTTTTTGAAGACAATGAGTTGAATCATGTTTTATGCAAATAAGCAACTGTATACCATATGATAAATCTTTAACAGCACTTCTTTAGAATCCCTATCACCTCAAGGGCAGCCAAATCATCTGGATGGATCTTCAGAATCACTTCAAAACCATCCAGCTGTTCCTGAAACACAGAATGTTTAATCATTGAGGCATGCACATATGTGCAAGTTGTTATGAACCAATACAATTGAAGTCATGAGAAAAGACCACCAAGAATCTTGTGAACAATCAGGAAAAGATGAGGACCTCTTAAGCATAATCTAATCTTAAGCATGCTTTGGTATTTACCAAGAAGATCAATTGCTAAAGGAATATACAAAGCCAAAACATAAGGCATGCCATGCAATGCTGATACATACTACAACCTGACACCATGCTAGGGAGCAGTTCAATGAGCTTGCTGCTGCCACCACCATTGCAGCACCCTTACTCCACCAGCCCTGTACCCTCACCCTACCTGCTGCCTAGTTGTCTGCCTGCTATGCTGTCACCTGTCAACGTCCACCTGTTGCTTCAATGCTTCCACCCATTCTGCCCTCTGCCTTCCTTCACCTGCTGTCAACACCTGTCTGATTGTCTGCACATTGGTGCAGCTCCTGTACTTCTCACCTTGCCATCTTCCTCCTAGCTGTGCTCGTGCTGTTCCATCCCTCTGTAGCAGTCTTCCCCCCATCTTTTGGTCGGCCAGCAGCTCTTACTCAGAAGGCATTAGGAGAAGCTCTCACAATGTAAACCTCTGGTCCAATGCCTACACAACCTCCAGGTGCACCCCTAAATCAAACACCTTGCAGGTAGTTCTTTCCAAGGGACAGCTCCACACTATCCAAAGCACCTTTGTCTTTGGACAGATCATGGGTCACTCACCTTCCCAAGCACAACTATGTGATTGGGTTCACTCTACCCTTTGCATCAACATGTCATGCATAGCCAAGGCCGTGCTGATGGGGCAGGGTGTATGTTAGCTTTAGTGTGTCATGATGTCATCTCCTAGTTGTGAACTCCATTGAAGTCTCACAGAGACATGGGAGTGCTAACATGCTCTAGGCATGTGCATGCATTAGGTGCAATCATTCAATCATACACACAGCTGGCATCACACATGTTCTCAGCCTGTGTTGGAGGCATATTGCTGGGCCTATAATCATGCTTCATGGGCAGCAGCATTTTGCACTTCAGAAGCATTCATTTATGGCTGGGCAACCACTTAGTGGGCAGAAGGTCAGACAGACAGCAGTACGCTGGCCATTTTGACTGCAATTAGTCGTCACCAGGTCATGACTTTTTAACTTAATGCTCTTTGGATAGTTATGTTGGGCATATGTGTGGTGCATGGATGTGATTGAGTTCAATCTATGCCATGGTGACAAAGAATCCTAGCTTGGGTGCAGGTGGACATTGGTAGAAGTTGTTGTGAACACGTGCCAATGGTTGCCTAGTGACAGATCTTGGTCAAAGACATTAAATAAGTCCTTGGAAATGACTTTTGGTGTCATGGGGGTCAGGGAATTAAATGATTTGATGCCCTAGACTAAGACTTGTGGAAAGTATTGACACTTTCAAGTTTAAAGAGGTTAGGAATTGAAAATCGGAGTTGAGCATGGCCCAAGTTTCAGCAAAGACTATGTATTTTTCAATTTTAATTGGATTATTATTGGCTGGGAATTAAGTCTAGAGGCTGAGTTTGCATGGACAGGTCTAACAATTGGCAGTTAGCTAAGTTTGGGAACCATGCAAGGCAGTGTAAGGCCACTTTGGGCCAATCTAAGGGCGGACAACTCAATTGTGAGCAAAGAGACAGCAGTTAGACCATCAGGACAGTTAGATCTAGAGCTGATTCTGGGGATATAAACAGGAGAAAACTCTAAAAACCGGGCAATTAACAGTTGCTGGTGCAGAAATTTCAGACAGCAGCAAATTCCAAAAGACCAACATGCAACCTGATATGGAGCTGTATCAAGGAATGGAGACAGTATCTATTGCTGTGTGCAAACAACCTATATCTGGGTGAATTCCAGGCTAGAAATGCAGATTTTTCTCTCTCCTGCTTCTTCTCTCTCATACATCTCAAATGCATGCTAGATTTACAAAACAGCAAGATATTCCAATTTTTGTGAGAGATTGACTCCATCAATAGGGCAAGTGGAGATTCAAGGGCATCTCTCTTGAGTTTGTGGCAAAGCCTTCTTGGGATTCAAGATATGTTCTCGAATATAGTGGTATTGAACCTCAATGTGCTTTGGGCGAACATTGAACATTGGGTTCTTGGCAAGAGTGATGGCACTCTCATTGTCGACCCAAAGTAAAATAGGTCCCCACCTAAGGGAATCCAATCTCTGCAAGTATGTGGCAGAGCCATACTACCTCCTAAAGAGGAATAATAGGTTAGGTCTTACTGCTCCAACCAAATGCACCAGATCAGAGAGAGAGAGAGAGAGAGAGCGACGGATCGATCTGACGCGGACGGAGCGATGGCGACCTGACCTTCCGTGGTACCCGTCGACGCCTGCAGCCTGCGGTGTCCTGCGCTGTGTCAATGTGCCGAGAGAGAGAAGAGCGCGCGATCTGCAGGTTCGATGGCGACCTGTCGCCACTGGCCGTCTTGACACAGACCTTCGCCTGTTCCACCTACGCGCTGCCGTTTCTGGCCTGACGTCTCGCTCGCCATACTTGCACGCCTGCTTGTAACCAGTCTTCTGCCGCTTCAGAAAGAGAGAGAGAGAGAGAGAGAGAGAGAGTCAGACGTCTGCCTGCCCCAGCCGCCTGTTCTGTCCGCCGCCTGCCTGCCCCTGTCGCGTGTCCTCACGCCCGCCCCTGACGACTGCCTGCCCTTATTCAGCAGTAAAGCATCAAGAATTGGCATCGCCAATCCAACCAAAATCACTCCAACATGTAAGAGTGCCCCCCCCCCCCCCCCCTCCATACAAGATCCCATAAGATAAAGTCCCCTAAAGATATCTCAAAACAGGGAAAGCCGGCTCATCAGCGAGCCTAAAGGTGAGTCTACACATGAAAGAAGATAACAGTAAGGAATCGCCAGTCATAGAAAGCTTGGACTCAAGGTCCATGGGGCATGAAATAGGCTTATAAGAACCCACACCAAACTCTGCCAAAAGCTTAGAGATGTACTTGTGCTAAGAAATAAAAATGTCGTGAGGTGGCTGGTAAACCTCAAGATCAAGAAATAAGTGGAGAAGCCCAAGGTCTATTAGGTTGAACTCGTGGCTCAATATCTCTTGCATATGCTCCTCCTGTGAATGGCTACTTGTCAAGATGAGATCATCCACATAAAGGATGATAAGTACTTAGTCCTCACGACCAATCAAAAGTAGAAGTTGGGGTCATTATCCCAACATCAAATGCCATGCTCAAGGAAGAAGCAATCTATCCACAGATACCAAGCTCTAGGGGCTTGCTTCAAGTCATAGAGAGCCTTACGTAAGCCATATGCATAATATTTTTTGCTGCACACACTCCAACCTAGACATTCATCCACCTAAATCTCCTCCTATAGGATGTTGTTGAGGAAGGTAATCTTCATATCCATCTAATACACCGGCTTTGAAGATGTGCTAGAGTTTGCATTGACAAAACATGGAATGTATGAACATGACTAAAACATAATAACTTAGACAATAACGCAATAAACACAATACACAAAAACACAAACACAAACAAAGAAAGAAAGAGAACTCTACAATTGATGAATCAATGTTATAAATGAAGGAAAGAATGTAAAATGAAGGAAAGAATGTACAAGCTACTCAAGGGCAAAGTTGTCCAATAGCCGTTGGCTTTTGTCCAACTGCTATTTGTTGACCTAAAATATGCATTACTCGCTGATTAACCTCTTAAACAGCCCCAAAACACACTAAAAATACTCTTTTAGAGTAAAACCCTAAAACGGGGAGCGATTCCAGAGAGTTTATTGGAAACCCTAAAACGGGGAGCGGATCGAGAGAGTTTAGTGAAAACCCTAATTTTTGAATAGACAAGATGCCCCATTCATCGATCATCCTTGTTTGCAGGTTACACCAGCCCACACACCCTCTGCTGCTGTTGGCGCCTAGTTTCCAGCCTGCAGCCCGTCTTCATCTACTGTCCATCATCTCCAAGGTCAGCCAGCTCGCATTTTCAGCATTGCAAGCCCTGACACTCTCAGACACTGTTTCAACCTGCTGTTTACAGCAGACTATGCACAGTTTCCAGCCTCCGATCGGTGGAACACTGCTGTGTTTACCAGTTTCCAGCCTCCAGACTGCTACGTTTTGGTGACCAGCCTGCTGGCATTCACTATTCAGCACTCCTACACTCCGACTGGTGGTCACTGACTTGGGATCCATCTTCGGTGGGCATCACACTTCGACATTGCTCTGCCCTTGAGCACACTATACACTCTTACATTCATTTACAGCATTCATTCACTTCACAATTGTGTTCTCTCTCTCCCTTCTTCTGTTTGTGTTTGAGTTTTGATTTTGCCGTTAGGGTTTGAGTTTTTCCCTCTGCGTCTGTGTCTGTGTCTGTCTCTTTGTGTTTCTGTCGTGGTCGTACACTCTATGTGTCCTCAGTGCAAACCCTAGCAGTTTCCTTCACACGGTATCAGAGCCGGTGCTCTTGTAAAGAGTATCCTACGGATATTGTGGAGAGCTAGTCTTTGTGCGAGGCACACAATACGACTCATAACTGAATCACAATGTCCAAGACACCTTCTCCGGTTCCTATGATGTCTTATCAAGCTTCTCCATCATTGGAGGCCCTGAGACAGCATTATGGACTCGGTGAGGAGGACGACACTCCACCTTCACCAGATTTCACTAACATGACTCGGGAGGACTTTGAGGAGTACTATCGCAACAAGTATGGTGATGTTTATACCCCTTCTACCAATTTTGCTACCACATCCGGACTGGTTGGTGAGGCTGGTCACCTATCCAATCCTGGAGGACATATGGCATTCCGAATGTCTGGCGATCCATCTTCATCATCTCAACTAGGTCCAATGTCAAGTTTGTACAATTCTTTTGTTTTGCATGAATCAAAATCCTGGCATGTTTCTTCTTTTGAGGTACACGATCTGGATGGCTTTGCGTATGTAAACTTCAATAGAGGGGGCTCACGAAGCAGATGAAATTCAAGTACATCTACAGCTTTTGTTCCATTTGAGCATATCACACACACTTCTCACTTCCCTCCCATGGCACCCTCTTCTATATCACACCTCTCATGATCTTTCCAAAACCTTGGATTACACTCCACATCTGCATCACACACCCTAGGGGTTGGATCTTCCATCTCCGCTCCTAGCACCTTTTCCTTCTCCACCCCATTCTTTACCTCTTTGCACCATGGTACTTCGTTAGGGGGAATGCCACCCTTTAACACGGTGCCTCTTATCTTTTAGCACATGAGCACATACATAACTCCTGGGACGACTGTGATGGGCATCCCCTTCCCTATCCCCAGCTTCACATCTCCCATGTCCACTCATATGCAGGGGTTTATATCCTCAGCTTATGGTGCGTCTTCACACTCTCCTTGGGTTAACCTATGCAAGGATTCTCATCTTCTACTCACCATGTTCCCGTCCCATCTCCTTGGGTTCCTCATGTGGCTGCCATGCCCATGCCTAGTCAACCCATCCCTACCTATGGATCCACCTTGACACTACACGCATGCCTGATGGGTACTCTGGGGCCCATTCCCAAGTGTACTCCACTCCCCCATCCTATCCACACTACACTTTTTCACACTATCCATCTCCGAGCACTACCACTCCTGTTGCCACGGCCAAGAATGCCTTCACGAATAAGATGCATTTTAACGGGTAAAATTTCACCACTTGGTCTAATTTCATGCAACAAGTGCTTGAGTCTCAAGGTCTTTAGAACCTCGTCATTAGTCTAGAGCCTATGCCGAACCCTCGATTAGCTCACACTGATTACATCCGTCATGGGAGAGCCCGCAATGCCACAGCCAATGTTGATATGATGCAGGAATTGCTTCCTGAGTTTCACGCTCAGTTGCAGCACTTCCCGCTCACGTTAGAGCGTTGGAGTCACCTTCTCGACCGCTATGCGGCTCGTGATCGTACTCGGCGCATCAGTCTCAACTTTGAGCTTCAAGAGTTCTCTATTAAGGAAGGGGATAATCTGAAAGTCAAGCTGGCTGAATATAGGTGGTTACTTGCCGAGTTCGCCACTACTGGCTCCCCAAAGTCAAATGACGATCAGGTTACATTCTTCTTGAATAAGTTGCCCGACAAGTATTTCAATTTCATTCAACACATTATCTCCCAACCTAGATTGCCAACCTTCTACGAGTTTGAGTGCTAGTTCTTGTGTTACACGAGGCTATATGATCAAGTCCACAAAAAATCCTCATCACAGCCTTATTCAGAGCAGAGGGGGTTGGTTGCCTCTTCTTCGGGAGGGACAACCGCTCTTGGCAAGAACTCGCTAGATGCAAAGGCAAGCCAATCAAAGGGTGACTCCACTTCCTCAGATGGAACCAAAGAATCTAGACCTATCTAGCAACAACTCCCTAAGAAAAACCGGTTTTGCACACATTGCCAGAGAGCAGGCCATGTGGACGAGGAGTATCACTCCAAGGCCCAAGGTTTTCCACCTAAAAAGCCTCCGCAGACCGCTGCGACTACACAGTCTAGTGGGGCTACGGCCTCCGCTCCTCCTTTATCTACTCCTCAGCACCCGTTGTTGCTGCTGTTGGACATGTGGCTTGAGTACAGCCTCAGCGACCCATCTCTTTCACTACCCCTGAGGGATTGGCTAATTGGTCTGCAGATTCCCATCCCATTGCACTTCATACATCCATCTCACCTTCCTCTCCACCTCATCAAGTGTTGCCTTGGTAGAGCCCTGCTACTGGACACATGCGATGGTAGCCACCTTCTTCGACTCGCATGCCTCTAGGTCCTTTCGAATACCCTAGGTTAGTCTAGCATTCATTTTTCGCACTCTTAGAGTCGAGCCCATAGGATTCATTATCCTTAGTTTTTCCATTTTTTTGTCTTCCGCTGCATTTTCTCACACACATACACATTCATTACATTTATTTTGAGTTAGATTTTCTTTCTGTTTTGTTTTGCTTTGCCGCATCTCACCACTAATCTCTGTGTTTGCAGATTCTCATCTCTTTTGTAGGGTTTTGTCTTTCAATATAGGGCTAACTTACAGATTGCTTTGGTCCTCCCTGGGCTAGAGACATGGGGATGCGCACCGTTTCTTTCATGGTTTCATCATCCTAGGAATGCTTGCTCTTCTTCCAGCATGGCGGTTTCCCCTCCCAAGGCGGATCCTGCAGCATCTCTCTCGATGCTTACATGGCGGTGACTTCTCCCTTGCTCTTCTAGCGGGTTGCTTCATCCACTTCATCTTATTTCATTCCTTATGGTTCTCGGCACCATATGAAGACCGATATCAGGCTCCTCTTCCTTCTTCAGCATCTACATCCAGGTTGAGAGGCGGTTCCTACCCTTCTTGGTATTCTACAAGCTTTAGCACTTTGTCTTCGACATCGGCTTCTTCCCCCTATTGTACCTTACCCTTTGCATTGCATGATTACATCATCCTTGTACTAGGGCGCTTGGGCAAGTGAACAATTTCCCCACAAGGGACACTGTCCAAGCGGCACCTGCTGCATGAGCATTCTTCAACATGTAGCATACTTTGCATCTCATTGTGCAGAGCACCACTTGCGCGGATCCTAAGCTGTTTCCACCGGCGGCTGTTGTTACCACACCACCATCCTTCTTCATCACATGGATACCTCATTACCTATTTTTCCTCGTCATCAACACCCTCAGTGGATAGGTTAGCTTGTAATGTTTTGTGATGTGTTGGGTGTACCCTCCCTACTCCCGTCTTCTGGGTCACTTTTACTCAATCGGCCGCATCCCATCAAATTTACTTCACTTAGTCAAGGAAAAAAATATATATATCCATGTAGTTCCATCCGCCTTTATAGGGCTTAGTAGGCCACTGGACAGTCGACGTGCACCCTTTGTCCGATGCCCTGTCCTCTCTGGGATGACTACTTGGATTCCCTTGGTACGATAACCATCGCCTCTATAGTCTTGATAGGCCACTAAGCAGCCGACATGCACCCTTTGTCCGATACCTTGGCTGCTTAGGGGTGGGACGCCTTGGGGTACATACACATCACAATGGCTAGCCTAACCTTTCAACTCAGTTTTGGGCCTAAGAGAAGGTGTTGAGCTAAAATATGCATCAGTTGCTGGTTAGCCTCTTAAACAGCCCCAAAGCACACTAAAAATGCTCTTTTAGAGTAAAACCCTAAAACTGGGAGTGATTCGAGAGAATTCAGTGGAAACCCTGAAACGGGGAGTGGTTCGAGAGAGTTTAGTGAAAACCCTAATTTTTGGGGCGCCCTTCCACATCTATAAATAGAGAGGCTGCCCCCATTCAGCGATCATCCTTGTTTGCAGGTTACACCAGCCCACACACTCTCTGTTGCTGTTGGCGCCCAGTTTCCAGCCTGCAGCCCGTCTCCATCTACTGTCCAGCCATCATCAACTGCACCCACATTATCTTCAGCCTGTCCATTGCTGTAAGCGACAACTCTCAGCTGCTGGCGGCTGCTCCAGACTGTCCCAGACTGCTATTAAGCTTGCTTTCCATCGTCTCCAAGGTCAGCCAGCCTGGGTTTTCAGCATTGCAAGCCCTAACACTCTCAGACACTGTTTCAGCCTACTGTGCAGGCCCTAACAGCATACTGTGCACAATTTCCAGCCTCCGATCGGTGGTACACTGCTGCATTTACCAGTTTCCAGCCTCCAGACTTCTGCGTTTTGGTGACCAGCCTGTTGGCATTCACTATTCAGCACTCCTACACTCCGATTGGTGGTCACAGACTTGGGATCCGTCTTCAGTGGACGTCAGACTCCGACATTGCTCTGCCCTTGAGCACGCTGTACACTCTTACATTCATTTATAGCATTCATTCACTTCAGAGTTGTGTTCTCTCTCTCCCTTCTTCTGTTTGTGTTTGGGTTTTTGCGTTTTGAGTTTTGAGTTTTGCGTTTAGGGTTTGAGTTTTTGAGTCTTGCGTTTAGGGTTTGAGTTTTACCCTCTGTGTCTGTGTCTGTCTCTTTGTGTTTCTGTCGTGGTCGTACACTCTGTGTGTCCTCAGTTCAAACCCTAGCAGTTTTCTTCGCACTATTGGCTCTCTTGGGATCAAGCTAAGGGAGTAGTCACAGTGTGATGTCCACCAAAGATGAATCCGAAGTGCTATAACCACCACTCAAAGCTGAGATGAAGCAGAAAATGAAAGGCCACTAGGCTGGAAACCAAAACACAGTATTCTCTAGGGTTGGAACTAGTGCACACATCAATGTAACCACCCAAATGTGATAGGTGAATCTAATGCCGAACAGGCCTGCATTGCACAAAATGCCAGCTGGTTGTTATGGAGGTGGCTCATCAATAGGGTGGTCTGCCAAAACAACAAATGCAACTGTCTAAAATTGTAGGAGAAGTCACCAACAGCAGGGGGTAGAGGGCGGAAGCAATGGACAAGGTGCGAGGGGTTGCTGATGACGTGGTAGCAATTGGCAAGCGCTCAACAACCACTAGAGGAGTCAATGGTAGAAACCTATAAACAAGGATCCACTCAATGGTGGGCAGCCTATCTATTGAAAGATGCAGAAGGATTCTCCCAAATTAGGATATTGCTTATGGGACACAGAAACTCTCTAAGAATGCATTTCTTTTTAATGAAACTTTGGTAACATTTGAGTTTTAAGGCTATTTAAAAGAGATCAGCATAAATCAACATCTCCTCTCAAGCCCAAAACTAGAACCAAAAAGGGACTATAAGAAAAGCTCAAGCCCATTTTACCCCAAGGCATCCCGCCCCAAAGTAGCCAAGGCATTAGACTAAGGGTGCACGTCAATTGTCCAATGATCTATCAAGACTACAAAGGTGATGGTTATCTTACTAAGGCAACCCAAATGATAACTCCAAAGAGGCCAAGGCATCAGAGAAAGGATGCTCATTGGCTGCCCAATGGCCTACCAAGACCTACAAAGGGGGATGGAACCACATTCAATTTTTTTTCCCTTTATTTGGAGGGTTTAAATAAAGTTTTCATCCTATTACACTCAAATAGTCATATTGACTAGAAGCCTATATAATGAGTGGTTTCAGAAAGTGAAACCAAATGCTCATGATCGAAGAAACAAACCATGAACCCGTGAACCTATATAGTGAAGCTCTCCAAAAGCTAAATTTGGCAACTCCTAAAATTTAGGAGGTTACTATTTTTGGAAGTTGCTCAAATGAAAATTTTATTCGCATCAAAGGCTTTGAAATTTCGCAAGGAACAATTCTATCTTCAATAGCTGTCTCAAGTTCTCAACCATTTGGGAAATTTTTAGAGTGAAGATTTGAAAGCTTCTTTCTCTAGAAAAGTGACATGTGGCCCTTAGAAGAGGACATGTGTTATTTTAAAGAGACAAGTATCCCTACACTTGTCATTTGTAGTCTCTACTTTCCACTTTTAAGCACCCATGCCCCACACCTATATACAAGAGATCTCTCTCTTCATTTGAAACAAGCTCTCATGCTGAAATTTCAGTTGCATGCTTTGTACTCTCCTATCTATCTCTCATCCAAGAAACACTTTCTACTTAGCTCGATCTAATTCAAGCACTAAAGAAAAGAATCAACTTGCTGCTCGGAGTTTGCAAAAATTAGGGTTTCAAAACCCTAGTTTTCAAAATTGCAACAAATCAGTTCTTTTGTATATGGTTCAAGTACTTGGTGCCCATGGTTTTGTTTCAATAAATTCCTAAAAAGCCTAAGGGGCCGATTCCCCTCTCAACATGGTCTTTTTTTTTCGTAAAAGGTAATTGTATTAATTACGAAAAAAAGGTACAAGATTACATGATTACATGAGACACGAGGGCCCTAGGTCAACATGTGGGAAATCCCCGTACTAAAGCACACACACACTCTCTCTCTCTCTCTCTCTCTCTCTCTCTCTCGTAAAAGGTAATTGTATTAATTACAAAAAAAAGGTACAAGTTTACATGGTTACAAGATGCACGATGGCTCTAAACCATCGCGCTATGGCCAGATCTGGCCGACTGCCTAGAAAATGGGCAGTCTGGACAAAAACAGCCCAATTTGGGCTGTAAAACACCCAGGGCTGCATGCTGACTAAGGCAGCCATCAAAACAAACTGACAGAGCTCCTCTGTCTCCTGTCAAACTCTGACAGGAGCTCACAACCAGCAGATGACAGACTGAGACTGAAGAGGAGCAGGCTAACACCCCCTCTCAACTCCTGGGAGAGTCTGAAGACCCAAGAACAGCATGTGATGAAGCAAAGAAGCCTGAGGCAACGGCTTCGTAAAGAGATCAGCTGCATTGGCCGCCATAGGACAATAGACCACCACCAGCTCCGAATCCACGATCCGCTCTCGAACATAGTGATACTGAAACTCAATGTGCTTCGTGCGAGCATGGAACACCGGGTTCTTAGCCAGAGCAAGAGCACTCTGGTTATCCACGCGCAGCTCCGTAGGTCCGGTCTGAGAAAAGTCAATCTCCGCGAGTAAGCGACGGAGCCAAACTGCCTCCATAGCGGTCGAACAAAGGGCCCGATACTCGGCCTCTGTAGAAGAAAGTGCCACAGTAGGCTGCTTCTTGCTGCTCCAAGAGACAGCACCAAATCCAAGGGTGAAAGCATAACCTGTAGTGGATCGTCTCGAATCCACATCACCTGCCCAATCAGAATCACTCCATCCAGAAAGGGTAATCCCATCTCCATACATGATCCCGAAGGATCGAGTCCCCTGCAAATAGCGAAGAACCCGCAAGGCCGCCTGCCAGTGATCCTGTGTAGGAGTCTGCATAAAAGAAGACAATAAAGCCACCACAAAAGAGATATCCAGCCGAGTGTGAAGCAGCCAGATAAGAGAGCCGACAAGGCACCTGTAACGGGTGGGATCGGTAAGAGGAACTCCAGCTGTCAAAAGCTTGGACTCAGGGTCCATGGGGCATGAGATAGGCCGACAATCAACCATATCAAACTCCGAAAGAAGCTCGGAGATGTACCGGTGCTGCGAGATAAAAATGCCCTGTGCCATCTGATAGATCTCCAGACCTAGAAAGAAGTGAAGGATCCCTAGATCCGTCATGTCAAACTCCTGCTGTAGAATGGACCGTGTATGCTCCACCTGCTGAGTGTCGCTCCCTGTAATGATAAGATCATCCACATACAAGATAAGGAACACCGAAAGAGAATCCACAACCCGTAAGTAGAGGTTGGGATCATAAACGGAGCGCGCAAAGCCACTCTGTAGAAAGAAGCGGTCAATCTGCTGGTACCAAGCACGAGGAGCCTGCTTGAGGCCATAAAGAGCCTTCCGCAGCCTGTAGACATGATCCTCCTTCCCCTGCACAAGAAAACCAGGAGGCTGTGAAACATAAATCTCCTCCTCAAGAACGCCATTCAGAAAAGCAGACTTGACGTCCATCTGGTAGACAGGCCAACGGTGGTGAGCAGCAAGAGCCAAAAGAACTCGGATGGTGGACATCCTAGCTGTAGGAGCAAAAGTCTCAAAGTAGTCCAACCCTGCACGCTGAGCAAAACCCTTGGCAACAAGCCTAGCCTTATGCTTGTCCAAGGAGCCATCTGCAAGATATTTGGTCTTAAAGACCCATTTCACACCAATCACCTTCCGTTTCGCGGGACGCGGAACAAGCTCCCACGTATGGTTTCGCTCGATGGAATCGAGCTCGGCCTGCATAGCCCGTCTCCAAATATCCTGTGCAAGAGCCTCCTCCACAGTGGAAGGCTCGGAATCCTGAAGAATCTGTGACATAAGAGCATAGTTCACACATAGTGAACTGTCCCGCTGGGCCTGTAAACGTGCTAAGCGACGGGGACCTGTAGAAGAAGCAGGAAAGTGAGTAACACCTGAATCCTGCATGAGCCAGCGATACCATAAAGGAATCCTGAGAGACTCCTGCTGCTGTGAGGGAGACCGGGGGGTCTCCGGAACCTGTAAAGCACCCAAATCGGAGAGGGACTCCCCCTCACCGAGTGAAGGTAGATCCTCCGCATCTGAAGAAGGCTGTATATCCCGTGAAGATCCCGAAGTGGCGGTAGAAGAGCTCGTAGAAGACGAAGGCACATCCACCAAAGGGGAAAGGGAAGCCGAAGGAGGAGGAATAGGAGGGGTGCTAAGAGGCATCCTGGAAGGAAGTGAAGGGAGAGAAGGTGGGGGAGGGTCCGTCGATGATGAAGAAACATCTGTAATAGAACCATCAATCGGATGCTCAGAGGCCGAAGCCTCATCAAAGATCACATCCCTGCTCACCTCAACCGTCCGCGCCGTCGGGTCATAGAGCCGATATCCCTTCGTGGTCGTACTATAACCAACGAAGATAAGCTTTCTCGACTTAGAGTCGAACTTCGTCTTCCTCTTCTTCTTGTCCACATGGACAAAAGCATCGCACCCAAAGATGCGAAAATGGGACACGGAAGGCTTCTTGCCAAAGAAAGCCTCATACGGAGTCATGTCCTGTATTGCCGAAGTCGGAGAGCGGTTGCGGATATGCACCGCTGTAGCCACCGCCTCACCCCAAAGGAAATGAGGAAGACTCCTATGCTCCAACATAGATCGGGCCATCTCAATCATGGTCCGATTCGCACGCTCCACCACACCATTCTCAGATGGTGTATTCGGATGGGAATACTCCACCCGAATACCATGATCCCTGCAAAACTGAGAGAAAAGGTGAGAAGTGAACTCGCCACCGTGATCAGCTCGAACACCACGAACCTTGGAAGTTGTTTGGGTCTCCACAAACACCTGCCACTCACAGAAACGGGAGTACGCCTCGCTCTTGTACTCCAAGAAATAAGGCCACACATAACGACTAAAGTCGTCCACAATCAGCATCAAATACTTGGCCTTCCCAAGGGAGGCCGTGCCCATAGGTCCGCAAAGGTCGGTATGAACCAACTCAAGCGGAGAAGTAGCCCGTCTAGAAGCAACCTGCGGGTGAGGCTGCCGGTGCTGCTTGCCCCTCAAGCAGCTAGGGCACAAAGTGTGAAGAGGAGGGAAATCAGGAAGTCCCTCCACCATCTTCCTCCTAGAAGCCCGGCGAAGAGAATCGAGGTTCAAATGACCATACCGAGCATGCCAAAGCAGCCCAAGCTCATGGGAAGTCCGCACAGCCAAGGCTGTGAGCGCATAAAGCCCACCCTCCTGTATACCTGTCCAAAGAGCATCACCTATAGAAGCATCCTCCACTGTGACTGCATCCTGTGTAAAAATGACTCCGGTACCTAACTGAGTAAGACCATGCACAGATAATAGGTTAAAACCCAAATCAGGCACATAGAGAACTTTGGCGAAGGAAGACCGCCTGTCAGAAAACATAGGTAAAGTCCCCACGCCTCGAACAAGAACTATAGAATTGTCACCAATGGTGACTGTACCCCCTCTGGAACGAAGATCCTGAAGCCAATCCTGACGGAAGGTCATATGTGAAGATGCTCCACTGTCGACGAGCCAAGGCTTCTCCTGTGTGGTAGAAGCTAGGGCAGTGTCTTCCTCAACAACGAGATGCACAAACGCAGATTCTGTTGTGGCTGGGGCCGCCTTCGAGTCCTTCTCCTTAGGCTTCAAATGGGGATACTTCTGCCAACACTTCTCCTCGGGATGAGTGCCCTTCCCACAATGGGGACACTTGGGCTTCTTCTCCTTCGCATCCTTCTTGTCCTCCTCCTTCTTGTCCTTGCCCTTCTCCTTCTTTTGTTTCTTCTTCTTGCCGCCACCTGTGCTGGCCGTAAATGCCTTGGTGGAGCCACTGGCTCCCACCTCTTTGAGTCGCTCGTCATGCTCCAAGACAAGCGGGGAAAGCTTCTCCCATAGAAGTGTCTCACGGGTCCTCGAAGTGATGAGGCTGGTGTAGAAGACATCATAACGGGGTGATGGCAGCTGAGTCAACAGAATCATCGCCATATCCTCAGACGATATCAGACGACCAAGAGAGGCTAGCTCGCCTCGCATATCCTCCATCTTCGTGATGTGCTCCTTCATGGAAGAAGAACCATCAAGACTGAGCATCCGCAACTTCTTCTCCAGGGAAATCTTGTGGGCAAATGTCTTGTGCTGATACAAAGACGCAAGCTTTGTCCATACTTCCGCCGCGGTCTTTAACCTGTGAACATGTACAAGAACAGAATCATGGAGACTCATAAAAAGAAAGGAACGGGCTCGAGAGTTGAGCCTATCCCATAAGGCTGCACGGTCCATAGAGGTGCCATCGGACGAATCCACGAGGGGTCGGTCGATGGGCGAAGAAACAAGCTCCCAAAGGTCAAAAGTATCGAGGATGCAAGCCACCTTGCATGACCATAGGGAGTAGTTGGAACCATCCAACTTATCTTCCTTCGGAAAGGAAGGGAGAATCGGCACCTGTATAGAGGGAATCAAGGAAGGCATCCGCACATCTGAAGCAGTCTTCACTGAAGAAACCTTCGCAATAGATGGAACCCTCTGAGATGCATGGACTGAAGAAGGACGAGTGCGAGGAGGTTCTTCCCGATGTCGAGCTTCACGATAATCCCGCCTCCGCTCAGAGGAATGATGAGAGAGAAGCTCATTCTCTGAGTCTTCAAAGCCTGAAAACTGGTAAGACATCTTCCAATCTGCAAAATACCAAAGAAAGTTGTGCCGCTGTCGAAATAGGACCAGCAATGTGGTCACCAACCACCAAGACGCAGGTAGAGAGTGCCTAGAAACACCTGGATCTGCAAAACGCAAGAATAGTGATGTCAAACACCAGAGAAGAGACCACCAGCACCAGGAAAACAGCCCGGACAGAGGTCGCCAGCAGGAAAAGAGCCGCCTGGGGTGGAAGCGACCTGCAGAGCAGCAAAACGCAGCCTGTTGGGAGGTCGCCCAGCAGCAGGAGAGGCCGCCTGGTGGCAAACGCAGGGTTGCTGCGTCGCTGGATGACGTGGCAGCCTCTGCAGTCAGCGTGGACAGCAAACGCAGGCTGAACAGCCGCCTGATGAAGTCGCCTGGCTGTGGTTGATCTGTTGGCAGCAGCAGTAAGGTATTTCTCTCCTGAAGGTGTGTCCTCCGTGCTCTCAATCAGGCGATGATACCATGTGAGAGTGCGCAACGGAAGAAGAACACGAACACGGAGGAGAGGAGAGAGAAAGCAGAGAATGAAGGAAGAAAGTCTGCACTGACTGAGATGAATGCTGAATACACTGGAATGGACAGAACAGTCCCTGCACACAGCCCGGAGCGTCAGTGAGGGAACCAGGACAGACTGGAAGTAGTGGCAGCACCAATGCCGGAGACGGAGACGGAGGGAGCAGTGCTGTACCTGCAGAGCACAATGCTGGACTGACTGGGGGGGCTGATATAAATAGCCCCCAGGCCAGCAAACTGGCCGACCTGGCCAGATTTGGCCGACCAGCCAGATCTGGCCGACTGCCCAGAAAATGGGCAGTCTGGACAAAAACAGCCCAATTTGGGCTGTAAAACACCCAGGGCTGCATGCTGACTAAGGCAGCCATCAAAACAAACTGACAGAGCTCCTCTGTCTCCTGTCAGACTCTGACAGGAGCTCACAACTAGGAGATGACAGACTGAGACTGAAGAGGAGCAGGCTAACAGGAACGGTCTCCAATGGTGACAAAACCTCCCTCTAGCATGCATGTCCTTGCGCCAATCCCATCAATATGTCATATGTGAAGAGGCTCCACTATCCACAAGCCATATCTTCTCCTCAGTGAAAGAAGCAAGTATTATCTTCGCCCTCAAACAGATGAATAAAGACAGACTTTGTAGTAACCAGGGTAGCCTTCAATTATTTGGAACCTTCCTTTGGCTTCAAAGGGGGTATTTCTGCCAACACATCTCCTCTAGATGAGTGCTTTTCAACAACAATGTAGGCACTTTGTCTTGGACATCTTTTCATCCTTTTTCTCATCCTACTTATTATTAGCCTTCTTGTTCCCACCTCTTGCGCCTACTATAAAAGCCTTCCTATTGTCAAATCCACTCACTCCTATATATCTTTGAGTCTCTCATCGTGCTTCAAGATAAGCGGAGCTAGCTCTTCCCAAAGAAGTATGTCATAAACCCTAGAGACAAGCAAGCTAGTGTAGAAAACATCGTACTTTGGAGATGGCAACTAGGCGAGGAGAATCATTGCAATATCCTCCAATGACATAGTTTAACCAAGGAATATGAGCTCATCCCACATATCCTCTAGCATATTGATGTGATTCTTCAATCAAGATAGATCATCCTACATTTCTTCTCAACGGTAATACTGTGAATAGAGATCTTCTAGTGGTAGAGAGGAGAAAACTTCATCCACATGAACAAGAACAAGATCATGTAGCCTCATGAAGAGAAAAGATCGGGCTCAAGAGTTAAGCCGATCCCATAAGGCAATGCAATACATTATAAAACCAATCTTGGGATACTCCAATGATCGAGGAATGGGGATTGTAACAAAAGACCATAGATCAAAGGTGTCAAGAATGCACTCCACTTTGCAAGGCCAAAGGGAGTAGTTCGACCCATCAAGTCGATCTTCTTTTGGCAAGTAAGGAAGAACTCGCACCTATACTAGGGTCCCATAACAGCTATGTGAGGGACAAAAGTACAAACCTATTGAAACATGTAAAGAAGAGGATGGGGGAGAAGGCCACTCCAATCTTCGAGACTTGTCACAGTGAGATGCCTCTCCTCTTCTATCTTCATTTTGCTCATTATAACGATTTGACAGCTAAGAATGCTTGTCTTTAGAAGAAAAGACAAACTCGTCATCTGAGTCATCAAAACCATTGAACCACTAGTACTCCATAACTCTTGTAGACCTACAAACACAATCAAAAAATCTGTGTTTTGGTGTTAGGCACTTGCACGGAGCGTAAATCAGCTATAACCTGCAAGAAAGCGTTGTAGATTTCCCATACACTTTGTAGAAAGCCCAAATAAAGGAGCAAGGTCATGTTCTTTGCTGCAAATCTGCTCCAAACAGCAACCTAAGTGCGGTACTCTCTTTGTGAAGTCTCCAAGTCCTCACTTTGGCAATAATACCATTTAAGTGCACAACACAAGAGAAACACGAACAAGAAGAGAGAAGGAAAGAGAAAGACTACAAAGAAAGAAGAGAATGAAGTGATAAATCTGCACTGAATCTAAATGGAAGCTGAATACAAAGAGTGGAGTAATCAATCTCTGCATGCAATCCAAGGTATCAATGAGGACACCGGATCAAGCTGATGACCAACAAAAGCACGGAAGACAAAAAAGAGGTTGAAGTCAAAGTGTGCTGAAGCAATCTTCTTGCAAAAAACCTATGAATAATGGCATCAACAAGTCCACCCCTACTATAAATAGCTGGAAATCCCCAAATCTGGGGTACCTCGTCAAACTAGCCCCAAAAATGCTGGCAAACTGCATTTCCGGCAATAAAATAATGTTGGCAGCCACATAAAATGCTGACTGCAAAATAAAAATACTGATCACCTCTGCCAAGTGTGAATAGGTCCTGCAGCCACTAAAAAAGAAATGTATGAGGCTGGAAACTAACCTCTGACAGTGTGAACACACCCAAACTCACTAAAAAAGAAATTCACACAAACAGAATGGCTAAAACAATCAATGCTCATATATCTTCATCAGACTTTGACGAAGCTCACAAACAAGAGATGACAAACAGACAAAATGTAGGGTAACAAACAAAGTCCCATATATCAAAAGCATCAAGAGTGCACTTCACCTCCCAGGACCACAAGGAGTAGTTGGAGCCATTGAACTTTTTCCCTTGGGAAGAGAAGAAAGTATGAGCACTTGAACACATAATGCCATGATAGTAGGGTGGAGCCCCTCAATGCCACCAAAAGGGAAAAAACACAAAATGAAGGGGTTAAAGATGGGAGTCCAATCATGATTCAAAGCACAATCCAATCTCTAATCTCTTTATTTTTCGTGACAATCCTCTCAATGTTCTTGATCATGACAGTCTTTACAGCAATCCTCTCAATCTCAATGGTCATAATCCTAGTCTTCGCAATCTTGGTTGTTGCTACATTGATCCTTACAGTGTTTGTCATGTTGACAATCCACCTGATCTCATCAATCATAGCAATCGGCCATTGCTCTTCAAAAAGCCTGCAAAAACATAAGATAATTGCAAAAAACTATTGTGTTAGGATATCAGTGACTTCAGAAGGGGGAAAGCCCAACTACAAAGGCTGAAAAAAGAGGTCAGCCTGCTGTAGAAGGCTCTTTGGGACCGAAGATGATGGAATCCTCACCATAAAACTTATGTTTCAGTATCCACCTGCTATAGAAGACCTCATAGGGCAGTAAATGCAGAAAATCTGGTGTTGCAGCAATGTGGTGCAGTCTCTCCTTTGGAGCTGCTCCGTTCTCTCATTTGGTGATGAATTGTACCATGTGAGGGTGCACGATGGAAGATCAGAAGCACGGAGAGAGCATGGAAGAGAGACACAAAGTGAACCTGGAGAATGAAGGAACGAAACTGCACTGATCACAAAATGAAGGCTGAATACAAGACTGCACCAATCAGCTTTTGCACGCTGCTGATCTGCGTTAATGAATGCACCAGAACGAGGCACTAGAATGCTCATGACAGCAGGCTGAGGATGAGAGAGCGGAGGCATGGAAATCTAGTAATAACAAACATGCTGGTGACAGCAAACATAAATAGGGCGAGGGAAGCAGACTGGCCAACCTGATCAAGGTGAGGGCAGAAATGCTGCCAACCATCATTAAATGTTGGTAACTAGCACAACCAGACAAAATACTGCTAAAGGCTGCCATAAATGCTGCTGGAAGCCTACCACGTATCAAAATTGCAATGCAACCACTATGAACAGTGTAAACAGGGCTGCAATAAATGCAATCAGGTTGGAACACTGAAAATGCAATGCATGAATACATGAAATGCTAACAGATTTTCCCTAATGAGCCAAACTCTAGTTGTCACCTGCTCATGTTGGCAACAGCATAGTATACATACTTCTTCCTAGTGCTTCTCTTGATCTTGTGTTTCTCAATTACGCCGCTTAGTTCAAAACTTCCTAGGCCCTAGATCGGATGGGTCTAAGGACTCCTAAGCTAAAGTGGCCTAGCTGACCATCAACAAACAATGCTCAAAGGGAGGCTTGGGGATTACTTCTCCAAAGTACCAAAGCCAAGCTCTTCTAGACACCCTTGTGGTCCAAGGGCACGGCACATGCTAGGTCAACTTGGAAGCTTCTCCTTGAGAGGGCTTTTAGGAGTGTCATCTCCATCTTGGAAGAGACTCGAGAGCACCTTGGAGGTGGATGATCACCAGAGCACCAACCACCCTGCCTAGATCATCTTTCTTTCATAGTTTGTTGTGAGTCTTATAGAGTCTACAAAAGGTATTAGAGTAGAGGTACCCATGTTGTCAAGAGGATAGTGATATACAGCCAGTCATTTGGAATCCACACATCAAGGATCAAGACAGCCTGCAACTCGGGGAGCATTGGTTGGGAGGCTCGACCTATTTCTCCATCAAGGTTTGGAAAGATATTTACAAGGGTGCAAACTTGGAGGTCCTCCAACAAGTGGTAAGGAGTAGAAGGAGAGTAGGGGCTAGACAGCTCATAGGAGCGGCTTGCCCCTCCTCACTATAAGCCTATGCCCTAGGACTCAATTGGGCACCCCAGCTTTCACCATTGGGCATCCTTGTGCAAGAAGTATAGTAGAGTCGGAGGTGCTCCTCTAAATAACTTTCTTCATCATGCAAGAGGGTGGTTCGTTATGAAACCAGCCTTCCTTCTCGGAAAGGGTGGTAGATGGCCTCATTTAACACAAATTACAGCAAGCAATAAGACTCACAAATCTAAAATGTAAACTTTACTAATCAATCTTGGACAGTTGACACCAAACTGGCCCCAAGAATTAGCACTCCTTGTGGTATTTCTTTATCTTGTGATGCTGGAAGTTGAAGTACATTGAGATACGAACTCATCTCCTTCAATAGTCAACACAAATGACTGTCATAAATGACCAGCAACAACAAGGAACGATTAATCCTTCCTTTGGCTTCAAATTTAGGTACAATTCAATCCTTGGACTCTTTGCATGCGGGCCAAACCAATGGGAATGGTCTCACCCCTCAAATTATTTGTAAATTCCCAATTCACAGCTACTAACCCAAGTACAAGGTCTTCATTTAATGGGCATGGATCCTAGGATAGCTGAGAAACCCTAATTGTTGCTGTAATTTGAGGTTTTAGCAGTAAAAATCATTGGTACTTTTCAAACAGAGGCTGCAATGTGCTGAGACTTTTGTAGAGGGAAAGTCAGAGAATGAGAGAGAAAATCAACTAGAGAGAGAATCTTTTGAACAGTAGCTCTTATGGTGATTCTAATGGCACCAGGAGCTTCGAAAGGGGGGTAAAACCCTGCTGCACCTGCCTGAGCCCTCTTCTTTTTTTGCCACCTCTCACTAAGGCAAAGAAGGAAACCTGTTGCCCCTACCCTATCGCACTGAGCAATCAGCTGTCACCTATCTCAGAGGTAATCTGACAGCCCCAAACTACTATCACATGGTTGCTGGCTACATCCAGCAGCTGATCTCTTCCTCTCCAACAGTTCTCCACCTCCCTCAACCTCTATATGGCTGCCTCCACACTCAGTTAGCCTCAAACAACCTTCTCTCAACTTGCATCAGCAAGTTTTCCAAGTGGCAACCTTTCGAAAGCAATTTTCAGCACTTATTAATTAACTTTCAGAATCAAATTTCTGAAAACTAATTAATTATCTATTTGACCCTGCCCATTAATTGGCTGGCGTCCATCCATATTTAATGGGTTAAACAAACTTTAAGTTGTTCCCAACATTAATTAACCTTAAACTTGCATTAATTTATTAATTAATGCCTAGTCCTAATATCACCTAAGGACATTTTAAAGGCCCTTTTAATGCCCTATTCCCAAATTGACACCAAGCACCCACAAGTACCTGTCTAGCATAACTTAATGTAACTTTTTCCAATGTCATCTGTTGCACACTTACGATGCTCACACTGCCACCATGACTTAACTGACTTGCACTTCACACACCTCACATGTGCACAACTTAATAATGTCAAGGCTAAGCATCAAAAATACACATCCCCGTGACAGGTTACCACTAAACAAAGGGCAGCAAGGCATGTCTTTTCCTAACCTCCCCTGGAGGAGGATCCGAGTCATAAGACTCCAAGGGAAGTTGCGGCAACTTGACCCACACATTGCTTGGCTAGGTATCAATGAGTGGTGACTATAGTCTGGGAAGGCCAAAGCCTTGGATGAGTTGGAGTGGGATCTATGAGGGTGGAGTTGGCTTGCCTCATTAGTTTCAAAAGAGATTGTCAGTTTCTTCGCCTACAAGCACAAATCCACATGCTTATTTTGATGCAGAATGTATGGATTAGGCCCCATCGTGTAGCAAACATTAGACAGAGGATAGCATCATGGACCCTTTCAAATGTACTTTCTGGAGGCGCCTCTAGGATAGCTGGCAGCCAAGGAGGGTCTCATACTTCGAATGGCAGGTAGCCCACAGGGGTCTAGCAGTTGGCAGCCAGTTCAAAAGTAGTAGGAAATGGTTTGCCATCATTGCCTGCAGCATGCCTGCAACAACACCTGGACACCAAGCATTGTCTTATGGTCTTGTAAGGTTGCACCAATTGGTTTGGAGATGAGCCTGAAGAATCATCTGCTGAGTAGATCCCAACCTCGGGTGTGTCACCTAGGATGCCTTCTACTGGCATTCAATCAGCTACGGATGTCACCTACGATACAAGGCAGAGATGCAAGGCTGGTTCATGTGCAATTGTGGGCCTGGAGGCTCTGCCCAATGGACAAGTACTAGATCTTACTGTGTCGCAATCAAAGTTGTGGAGAGATTATCCATACCCTTATAGGGTGACATATCTAGAAGGCCTAGTGCCAGCTGATCTTCAGCAGTGAGAGCCTTTCAGTGAATCCCACTTTGGCACGTTTTGACATCCATAATTCACTCCCTTAGAGGCCAAAACTCTCGGCATTGACAGGACCTTCCGCAGTGATTCCCTCACAATAGGTGTTGCCATAGCCTGTTCTTTATCCTACGGAACAGTAAACCCCAGTGGTGCTATCCTCCTCCGCCATAGCTTCTTTTCCCCATTCCCCTAGACCAAACTAAGAGATCTTGTACATATGTGAGTTGATTTACATTGAGCTCCAGGTAGACTATTGAGCACTTGTTCTTAGCTGTATTTTCTTCTAAGTATCATGATTAGCTACACCTTGTAGACAAAAAAATAAAAGCATGCCAGTTCTCTGATTCAGTATACCATCTTTGAATCTAGATAGAACCTCGTAAAGTCACTTTGCACAATGGTCTCCTGAAAACTGCAGCTTAGTGGCAAGTAATAGTGAAACTTTTTGAGACTTTTGACTTTGCAATGCATGGTCAAATTCAAACAGAGTCACAATACTGTCACTCCACGGTATGATAGCAATTAATTTGGATCAACTTTTGCAATTGATTTTAAAAAGCTAATTAAAAATGTCTAGTAAACCGCATACTTGTTCTGTCCAGTCCCTATACTTCTTTTCTTTGACAGATGAAAACGGAAAATATTGGAGAAAGGAAGAAAGGATTTGACCAAAGGAGAAAACTCAATGGTGACAGGAGAAAGCATATCACTTTTTGTGAATCAAAGTCTAATACAAATACCTACCATATGAAAATATTAAAATGATGGCAATAACATGTATTGTACACAACAAGGACAAAGTTCAAACCCTTGAAAAAAATGTCAACAGGAAGGTAAAGCTTTATTTGCCTTGAGTTTGGATACTTCTTCTGCACTCATCTCCTTTCCATTTGAGCCAGCTTTATCCCGTGTCTCCATACTGCATTAACAGGTGCAATGCTTTCTAAGTTGTGCCTCATTTTCACAAAGCTGCATAGACTATTTAAAGATTTGCAAGGAGCTATCAAGTGAAAAACAAGAATCTCTCACTAAGTACATTATTAGGCAACTAAAATGTACTTTAAAACACTTTCCATCTTTCACATTAAAGCACCAAATATTAAGATTTAACACAAGCCATGTTTCACTTTAAACCACCTAACATGTACCTTTTTCACTTTTCACATTTCACATTGAAGCACCGAAAACATATCCTTAAAACATTCCATTGATCTCTCTCTTACAACTCTTGGGAGTGGACATCAAGAAGGATATAGAGGGAAAATAAAACCTGACGTGCATGGATAGATGCTTACACTCCTGAAGGGAGAATGTCACCGAATGCAAAAATTAAACCAAAAGCCACCACACCAAGACCAATGCCAACCTGTTTTCTGAACAAGTATAATCAGCACATAGAGAAAGTGGATACAGATCATCTAAAGAAGAGCTCTTCAGAATACAGTCATGCAGCACAGAAGGAACTTACTTTTACAGGAAGGCTGAAGATGTTTGTATCTTGTTTAGTGGCAGCAGCATCATAATCTATTGGACCATACAACTTCCTTTCCTCTAGCTTTCTCTTTTCTTCTGTAGACCTGCAAATGAACAAGATGGTCATAAGCAAGTAAAAGTTACCCTCTAGGTCATAAATCCATTCCTAACCACAAAGGACTACCTATCAAGAAGAATACAAGGAGAAAAATGCCTATGCAGAAAATATTCAAATTGAAGATCAATTGAATAGACGAGGAAAATCCTAGTGGAGATTTCCATCCCCAAAAGCAACATTTTCACTTTCCCAAAAAGCTAAGAGAGTTCTAACTGCCTTTATAGTGATTAATGTGTTCTTCAATCTGTAGATTTGAGGAGTGTTCCTCACACAAGAAAAATGAAATGTGAATAGAACATAGTGATTGTCAAAATGATTTCTAAAGACCATATGTTACTCAAAGGTTTAACGTCAGACTTAAATCTTCTAATTTCTTATCCTCTAGGTGCTTTGTCAGATAGGTGAACCGTGAGTCAAAGGGTCAATTACTACTGCTGCACAAGCACTGAGCAGTAACTTCACCGCAGTGTGCCCATCTGTTATGTTCACTGCTTGTCTCACGTACCACCTGCCTGTCTCAAGTACCATGCCAACAGTTTGACCACCTTTGACCCTCTCACTATGCAATATGTCTGCTAGACTCTCCCTAGGCTAATCACACACTACCACTCCTTTACTCATGCCTACCCAAGCCCTCTTGGTCCTGCCTATGATCTCATCATAAGGGCCCTGCTCATTTCACATGTCTGTTCATAGAGCAAAGTCTTGTGCCCTCTTTTATTATCATCACCCAGCTGCCTATCAGGGTGCATGTCACTGGTCAGCGGTGTCCTGTCTAGACGTCTCTCATCCCACTTTACTAAGTGGGTTACACTCTGCCCCCTACAACTGCAGCTATCCTTGGTAGCCACATCACATTTTCATAGAGTCAAAGTCTGCAGGACTGAATCCTCACTGAATAGTGCCTGAGCTTCTTACAATAGTAAAAGGCCTGTATTCCAGTTGGAGAAAACTCCAACTACTTGAAACATTGCTTGTAGATCTCAAAGTAGCACCACTAACTCTCCTAGAAGATCAACTTACAGCAGTGCCCCAGGCAGCCTCCCTGCTGATGCTGAGCTTTTCTTGTCTCTGGCCCATATGCAATCCTCCAAAGCCTCAAGCCACAAGCCATGATCTCAGTGCCATCCTTGTGTGAACACCTGCTAATGAAGACAAAGGATAAGATGGCAAAGACTGGTGATGAAGACAAGTATATGTTGCCTTAAATAGGCCATTGAAACATTCCAACCAAAACTGCTACCAGTCGACCAACCTGTCCACCACAAACTTGACCACCCCACCCATATGTCATGTCTTCAGCCCATCCCTGATTGTGGTAGTACCCACTGGAAAGTGACCCCAGACGATGAATGACCATCTTGCTTTGAATGGCTCCCAAGTCCATTCCATTCTTCCCCTTAATGCATCACCTGTCTTTACAAGCATAGACCCTAAGGCCAATGAAAAGAGTCATTTCCAAACTGAAATGCATCCAGCCACATTATCTCATGCATGGGTAACCCTTGAACTTGAACAAATAACGGAGTTACATCCACTGAGCAACCTTCTTGTACCATGAAGTACTACCTGCTGCCACACAAGTGACAAACTAATCCCACAGCTGCCAGCATCTACTAATGCTATCTCACCTTATTTGAGGGTTGTGGAAGAAATAGCACCACGGTAGCATGCAGAATAACTGAGATGAAACATTAAATTCACTTTCCAATCAAAGGGAAACTTCAATTGATAGTCACATCATTTACAATGCAGAAATGCCGCTTCTTCAATGGAGCTAATTTTGGTGAGAGCTTCCCAAATTGCTTCAACCAGGCTACCAGCATATTTGTATCTCAAAGTTAGCCCCATAGACTCTTGTTAACAGTCAAATCACACTAGTATGCTGTTAGCAGTGTACATGTCTTGGATGCCAAAGTCTTAATACTAGGTGCCGAAACCTCCAGCTGTGACAGTCTATTAAGAAAAACGCCAACAAGCTATCCAAACAAAGTACAAAGGCCAAGGGCACTTCTTATAGCTCATAGACAAAATGAGGGCATCACAAACTTTATTGACCAAGAGTCAAGACTCAATAGACGCGGGATACATGAGCATGTCTACTTGTACAAGTTCTTCTTTCAAGAATTTGATAGACAAGACACCATGGGGGTACTTTAGAGGAATGGACAAAACATGGAAAACCATAGAGACAAATACACTCTCTTCCGCAGACATGCCTGCCCTTCATATTCATAATCCTCATCGGCAAAGGCATAGCTATCTATCTATCATGGGGACATGAAATTTTGAGATGCTTTAATCTTGCCAATAAGATTTGATTAAGTTATTAGTCAAATGTGCAAGGTTGTTTAGCACATGGGAGTTATTTCACGGTAACAAGTCAAGGACCCCGAGAATGCAATGGGTGGTGTCAAAGACAAAAGCTGTGATAAGTTATGCCAACTAGGTTTCAGTGGTCAATTAGTGTCAGTCTTGACCCTAGGACAATTGTTTTGCCAATGAGTGACAATGATGATACTAGGGACTAGCATAAATTAATTAATTAATGCCAATCAAAGCGTCAACAAAGGTTGGAAACCACTCCAAGTTGCAAATGGCCTAGCCAATTTAATTATGGATGGGCACATTTATTTTTGAGCAAGGTCAGAAGGGTTGAAATTAATTTTCAGAATTATTTAATTTTTAAAATTAATTAAATGGTTGGATAATGCTGAAAATTGGGTTTGGAAGGCTGCCATAGCAAAAATGTCCATGCAAACTGAAAAAACATTTTTTGGGGCTGGGTCTCAACCATTCAAGAGTTTTTAGCCTATGAGAGAGAGAGAGGAAGCTATTGGTCTGATTTTCCTATAGTGGGTGACCTTCTAGAGACTAGGACAACAAACAAGAGCCATTCTGGAGCTAGCAACAACAAGAAGGCCATCATCAGCAGCAGGCAATAGCATTCTAGAGGCAGTTGGTATCAGCATTAAATGCTGATTGGTGCAGGCTGCAAGCTGATTCTAGGATTTTCCCACGTGAATTCTGAATTCTCTCTCTCTGGCATTCTCTCACCTATTCCAGCCCATTCTTGGGAGATCTCAGCTTATCCCAACCACTTGGAGCAGATCTCGGCCAGATTTGGTGGACAGAAAGAGGATTTCTACTGTATGAACTGAAAGAAGATGGTACCCTAAACCTGGTACATGCAAAACCTCTGAGGTATGGGTACCACCTCGTTCATCCGGAATAAGCTGCATCTTACCCCGACCTGCAACAGAAACTGAAGAGCTGTCTCCAATGAGAATCTGCCCACGCGAGGGTCGCAGCTGGGCAACACCATCTGATGAAGGAGTCGTGTGCCGTGAGGCACCACTATCAACAAACCACTCTCGAGCCTGGGGAGCCGTCATCGCAGCATCAGAAGCATTTGGTGAAGCGTCCTCAATGACAGCTAGATGAAGAAATGCAGCTGATGAGGGTGCAGCCACCGCTCCAGAATCCTTGGTGTCCTTCTTCTTGGTGTCCTTCGTGTCTTTGTCAGGGCAATCCTTCTTCCAATGGCCAGTCTTTCCACAAATATGGCATGTGGAGTCTTTGTCCTTGTCCTTCTCCTTGTCCTTCTTGGACTTGTTATCCCCCTTCTTCTTCTTTTGGTCCTTCCCCTTCTTCTGAGAGGCTTGACCTGTCAGCGCCTCCGACTTGGAAGCATTCTGTCCCTTTAACTGTTCCTCTTAGTCCAAAACCATAGGAACCAACTCTTCCCACCGAAGAGTAGACTCTCGCCCTGAAGCAATAAGGGCAGAGTAAAATGTACCGAATCGTGGCGGCAACTGGGACAAAAGTGTGATCGCCATGTCTTCGGAGGAAATCGGCTTCCCCGCATTCTGAACCTGCATCTGAACCTGCCTTAGCTTGTTAATGTGCTCCCGGAGCGAAGAAGACTTATTTACGGACAAGGTCCGCATCTGTACCTCCAAAGAAACCCTCTTCATTAGGGTCATCCGATTGTACATCTGATCAAGCTCCAGCCATATCTCCCGAGCCACCGTCAAGTGCTCGATGTGAGCGATCACGGCTGTAGTGCATGATAGAAAGAGAAAGGATCGAATCCTGGCATTCAGTTTGTCCCAATGAGACTGGGCCTTGGCCAACTCCGCACGAGCATCGGAAGAGAGTTTGGACTCATCTCTTACCGAGGGCCGGTCAATCTCCTCCTGTACCAACTCCGCCAAATCATAGGACTCAAGGATGGCCAACATCATGACGCGCCAAATGCGGTAGTTGTCGCCGTCGAGCTTCTGATCTGTAGGAAGAGCCGGTAAGACAGGCACCTTCCGGTCCATAATTGCCTGGAACTCCAAGTCCATCTCTGTAGACATCTTCACCTGCAATGCCTTCACAAACGCAAAATCAGCCCCCTCTGACTGGGAAAACTCAGCCTGCTAAGGCTCTTCCGCGTCCTGAACCTTCTTCACCCGCCGGAGGCGATGAAAAAACAAAACCTGCACTTGTAGGCTGAAAACTCAAACTTCCTCCGCGTCAAATAGCAGTAAACAGCAGCAAATCCACCACCTGTACTCCTTTCCTGTGCGCCCACACTCGTTTCAGCCTTGTTCCAAGGCGTAGCCCTCCTGTCTGCCCTTAAACGCAAAAAACGCAAATTTGTGTCGCGATGGAAACTCCTCTTCAAGTTGATTCTGCGCTCAGTCAGCCCTCAAACACTGCTCTGATACCATGTCAGAGTGCAGCGGTGCGGAAGCGTAGGACTGAGAGAGAGAGAACGCAGAGAGAGAAGAGAGAGAAAGAGACAGTGGACGATGAAGATCTGCTGTATAAAGAATGCTGAATACAAAGATATGCAGATATATACACGGGCGCAGTGCGCTGGACTGCGTGTCTCCACCTCGACGATGCAACCTGCTGTCCATCTCGAAGTCTGCTGCAGTCTGCACTGTCTGCTGTCTGAAATCTGTGAACAGAGACAGAATCTGCGCGTCACCGGTCTGTAATCTGCATCAGAGAAGTGTGTAGACTGCTGGGAACGTCGGGTATAAATAGCCGACAACCGGGGCAAAAAGAGGGCGCCAGAAAATAGGGCGCAACCAGGACAGGTCGGCTGCATTAAATGCAGCCGACTGGGCTGCAGGCAGTCGGACTGCCACGTGGCAGTCCGACTGCACAGTCCGACTGTGCAGACTGCCTGCCTGCCTGGCTATGATCTCTAACAAATGCTCCACAAACATCATCTCACCAAGGAACATGCTCACGAGACCCACTAACTCCACACCCACAGTTACCACCTAGCTTTCAAAGCACAAACTTACATGCTACTCACAAGTAGGGTCTTCCATCCATAAGTTTAAACACTAACTATCTAACAACAACACCCCTTCTTCACAATCACCACATACTCATCTTCATCGTCACCTTTTTACCAACTCAGCTCCATAATGCCTCGGTTTTGAGCAGTCCACATGACCTTGCAGCCATACCGCAGCGTCTTCTCTTTTTTCACACCATTATCTTCATCTCCTCTACTCTTCAGCTGTCCAAATCAGATCTTCACTGCCTATCAAGATAACACCCTCAAAACGTGACCTCTCTCACATATATCTCCTCCACCGCCTTCATCTACTCCCTCTCCCTCTCCTCATGTGGCCCTCTCTCATAGACTCCACCCCCATTCTCAAAGTGGCACCCTCTCAAAAACTCTCCTTTTTTAGAGATTTCTCAAGCCTTGCTTCACGGCATGGTGCTCCCATGTTTTCTGTGTGCTTTTATTAAAGTTAGTCATTGACACTTTTCAGTTGATGAGGTAAGCTGTGATGCCAGCTTGCTTTCCCAAAAGCCATAGCTTTTTGAGGCTTGGCTTTAGGCTTTTCTATTTTTCCATCTAAGTCTAAAACAGCGCTAGTGTCATAATGTCAGCATCATCACCCTACACAATCTGGTCTTCATCCTGTTGCTGCCCATGGGCCAGCTGCCCCCATAATCCACGTGCATGCTCCACTGTAAGCACTATGTCAGTCATCATGTCCTCCTCATCCTCCTACTTCCACATGTATTGATCAGCCGGGATCTTCATCGCCATGCTGCCTCAAAAACGTCCACATGATCATGTTGTTGCAGCTTGCATCGTCATCATCTCAGCCAGCCTTCACACCACGTTGCATCACCTTAATAGGCACCATGTGTAGGCTATTGTACTCCTAGCACAAAGCCTTTGTTCATATGTAACCACTCTATGTGTCATCCTTTGTCCCATAAGTATAGTACCAAATTGATGACGTGGTCACAACCATCCTCTTGGCCATAGGATCTTACCCTCCATACCCATGATAAAAAGAGAGCAACAAATCATTGCTTGCCATATCCACTTCATTCCTCCTAGAAGCTTATGGCGCCTCATGTGTTGGGATAAAGGCCCTTTATTCACCTCCGTGTATAGTACACGTGTATTACTTAGCTGTACATGTGAATGCACCCTTACATGCCCTAAGTATAAATACATTTTATTCTTTGTGTACCAACACATTGTTGATACACCCAAAATCAAGTCGTACTCTCTCTCTCTCTCATTTGATATTGATATTGATCATGGAACTAGAACAAATTGTGGCATACATTTGGGGAAAGTTCACTAAATGTACTCTCTCTCTCTCTCTCTCTCTCTCTCTCTCTCTCTCTCTCTCTCTCTCTCTCCTCTCTCTCTCTCTCTCTCTCTCTCAGTCACTCTCACTCACCTGCTCCCTCCTCCAGCTACTAACTCCTCCAACAATTGATATCAAAGCATCAAGTTATGCACGCTTCCCCAAATCAGACCAGTTGACGGCATGGACTACTTGACAAGTCTAGTCTGACTTGACGAGATCAACTGACAAGAGCTGGGCGCAACTGTCAGGTCGACGTGAAAGACAAACCAGTGAGATAGGTGGGACTAGGATCAGGCGAGGTGTTGAGCGTGTGGCAACCAGTAGCGGGCAGTAGTCGCAGTATGAAGCAGGCAGCGCCAACAGGCACACGTGGCGGACAGGTCATGGGCAAGCGACGCTACAGGGAGTCGCGACGGCCAACAAGCGCATGCAGGCACTAGGCATGACGACAAGACAAGCAATAGGGTGGGTAGCGACGTGGCACGGTGGGTCAATGGATCCCCCTCCCCCCCCGGTCAGTTTTTTTTTTTTAATCAAATCAAAAAAAAAAAACTTTAACTTTTCACTTTCCCCTTTTTTCTTTTGATCGAGATTCACACGTGGAAGCACAAGTCACAAAACTGGGCAAATCTGACCCAAAAAATTAGGGCTTTTTCTAGATTTAATCCTGTGCCTGGCAGTGACATTTGTGTCAAAAATTGCAGACATTGTGCGTATTGACCTCATCAAATTCGGAATTTTGTCAAATTTGTCAAAATTTTGGTCATTCAAGTAAAATTTCCTGACATTGGACCCGGAAAAATCGGGGCTTTTCATGTTTTGCTGAAGTTTTGCTCAGTTTGGTCAGATTGATTAACATTTACGCATTGTTGGACCTAGAATTGTGACATTTTGTGCAGAATTTGATAAATTTCTGCAGTATTTGCTCGAAGCGTGGCTGGTTTATGTAAAAACAGCAGAGATTTATTACTATTTGGGGAAGAACAGCAGTGTATTTGCTGGTTCAGCTTGTGCTTCTGCAGTTCAGTGCATTTACTCATGTTCGTAATAAAAATGGCTGCAACTTCTTCTTGTTCTGACATTAAGAGTTTGATGGAAATGGTTTGATGGTCAAGGCTTTGACCTTTGGAAAGACCATATGCAGGGCATATTGTTCTTAAAGGATTGTGAGGATGCTTTGCAGGAAGATAAACTCACACAAATGTCTAAGGCAAATTGGACGAGAGTTAACAAAAAGGTTGTGACTTACATAAAGATGGGTGTCACTGATGACATTTTGACAAACATTAAGGGCTTAGATATAGGTTATGCAATATGGGAGAAGCTGAAAACTACCTATGAGATCACCACACCTGTTAAACAGATGCATTTAATGCGCAAGTTGGTGAATATGCGACTGGATGAGTCCAAGCCTACAGCTGAGCACTTGAGTGCATTTACTAGCCTTTTAAATCAGCTCAAGGATGCAAATTTGGATTTTGATGATAAGTTGAGGGTGATCTTTCTGATCACGACACTGCCTGATTCTTGGGAGACCTTGGTGGTTTCTCTCAACAATAACCCCAATCTCTCATATAATGGTGTGAGGAGTTCAATCTTGAATGAAGAAATTAGGCGTAAGTCTAGTGGAGAAGGCTGCAACTCAGCTTATAATATTAGAGACAAGGCTGAAAAGAAAAATACAAATGCTGAACAGAGAAACAAAAGCAAGAGCAAAGGAAAGGAACAGAGTGATATTACTTGATATCAGTGTGGTTGGAAGGGCCACAAGAAGCCTGATTCCAGGTATTACAAGAAGGAACAAGAGAGAAAGAAAAATGCAGGAGACAAAAAGAAGAAAGAGGATAAGACAGATGCATCTGAGGCAGCCAAAGGCAAGGAAAAGGCCAATGCAGCCTCCAATGTAGTCATAGAGAAGCTTTCGGATACCGAGGCTGACATATTATGTGCAATTGATTATGTTGCCCTTGTATGTCACATACAAGATATGCAGATTACCAAGGCCAATATGATTGATGCACTTTTGTCAGTTGATGATCGTGTCACTGAAACTTGGATTGTAGACTTTGGTGCCTCTTTCCATGTAACTCCTTGCTTGGAGTGTTTCACTATGTTCAATGCAGATAGTTATGGAAAAGTATACCTTGGAAATAACCATGCTTGCAGCATTGATGAGAATGGCACTGTACACCTGTCTTTAGATAATGGCCAAGAGCTTGTGTTGAAAGATGTCAGATATGTGCCTGGCATCAAAAAGAGTTTACTATCTGTTGGTCAGCTTGACTTTCATGGTTACACTACACTTTTTGGTGGTGGTTTGTCGAAATTGAAAAAGGGTTCCATGCTGATTGCCAAAGGAACCAAAAAGGGCACTTTGTATTGTTTGCACTGTAAAGCTTTGAATGGCAAGTTCCTTGCAGTTGCTGAAATTGGTTGTCATTTTGAGTTGTGGCATAAGAGATTAGGCCATATGAGCCACAGAGGACTTGATGTCTTTGACTCCTTGAAGAGGGTTGATGGAAAAGGCTCGAAACTTGACTTTTGTAATGAGTGTCAGTTTGGAAAGCAAATGAAAAATTCATTTTACTCTAGTGTCTCTCGTAAGTCCAATGTCTTGGACTTAGTGCATTTTGATATATGTAGTATGCCCATGAAATCATTGGGTGGTGCTGCATATTTTGTCTCTTTTATTGATGATTGTTCTAGGAAGATTTGGGTTTATATGTTGAAAAAGAAAAGTGAAGTGTTTGCTGTTTTTAAAACATTTCATGCATTTGTGACCACTCAAACACGTAGAAAGCTAAAATGCTTGAGAACTAATAATGGGTGAGTTCACATCTACCGAATTTAAGTCTTTTTGTGACTTGCATGGAATTAAGAGGGAGCTTACAACTTCTTACAGCCCTTCTTCAAATGGGGTGGCTGAAAGATATAATAAGACTTTCAGTGAAAGAGTGCGGTACATGCTGTCTCCAAACGGTCCTTAAATAATGGCATCCCTGGGGAGTTTTGGTCTGGCAAATCGGCCTCATATAACCATTTATGAATATTCGATTGTGATGCCTTCATGCATGTTAGAGATGAGCTGAGAAGTAAACTTGACCCGAAATCCACCAAAGGCATTTTCATGGGCTATGGTAATGAGGGTGAATTTGGCTACAGAGTGTGGCTACCTCAACATAAGAAAATTATTTGCACTCGTAACGTTGTGTTTAATGAGGCAAAATTGCTGAAAGGTACTTTAGCCTCCAATGAAGACATGGACAAGGTCAAATTTCAGAATTTGCAGCCACCTATTACTTCAAATGATGAGCCTCATGGTGCTGTACCATAGGCTGAAACTGATGATCAGTCGGTTATTTTTTAGCCTGATGATGATGGACAGCAAATAGAAGCACAAGGAGGTCATGGACAGCAAGATAGACTTGCTGATTATGAAAATGTAGATGCTGATAATGAAAATGAAGGTGTTGTACAGCATGAACAGCATGCTGAAAATGGCTTACAGCAGCCAATAAATGCTGAAAATAACATACCTCCAGATGTAGACCCAATTCCTGAAAATGTAGATCATTGGGTACACAAGTCTACACGTTTAAGAAGGCAACCACATAGGTATGACCCCTCTTTGCACTATGTGATGCTTACAAATGAGGGTGAACCTCTTACATACAAAGAGGCCAAGTCATGCAAATTCAGTAGTAAGTGGGAGCTAGCTATGCAGAAAGAGATTAAATCTCTATATGCTAATGATACTTGGGATCTTGTGTCGTTGCCCAAAGGAAGAAAGCCTCTTCCAAACAAATGGGTTTACAAAGTAAAGACAGTTGATGGAAAACCCAAGTACAAGGCAAGAACGGTTGCCAAAGGGTATGCACAAAAGGAAGGGATTGACTTCCAAGAGGTCTTCTCACCTATTGTGAAGATGACCACCCTACGTGTGCTTTTTGCTCTCACTACTGTATTAGACTTAGATCTGTACCAAATGGATGTAAAAACAGCTTTTCTACATGGTGAGATTGATAAGGAAATCTACATGAAACAGCCTAAGGGCTTTGTAGTTCCTGGAAAAGAGCAAATGGTGTGTAAACTAAAACGCAGCTTGTATGGGCTAAAGCAAGCACCACAGCAGTGGTACAAAAAGTTTGACACTTCTATGCTCTCTCATGGGTTTATACGCAGCCATGCAGATCATTGTTTGTACATGAAAAAGGATACAGATAGCAGCCCCATCATACTTGTTTTGTATATGGACGATATGTTGCTAGCTAGGAAACGAAAGACTAGCTTGGATGCTCTCAAAGATCAGTTGAAATCAGCTTTCTCCATGAAAGATTTGGGGAATGCATAGCATATATTGGGCATGAGGATTCGCAGGGATAGAACACAGAAATTGTTGTTCTTATCTCAAGAAAAGTACATTGAAAAGGTACTGGACAGATTTAACATGATTGAAGCTAAGTATTTTGGGATGCCCTTACCTCCATATCTTAAGCTTAGTAAAGCCAACAGCCCAAAAGATGACGTGGAAGCCAATGCTATGAAGGGAGTCCCTTATGCATCAGCTTGTGGCTCTCTTATGTATACTATGGTTGCTACTCGTCCAAACATTGCTCATGCAGTGGGAGTTGTTAGCAAGTTTATGTCAAATCCTAGCAAAACACATTGGGAGGCTATCAAGTGTATTCTTCGATACTTAAAGGGTACACAAAGAAAGTGTATTTGCTATGAGCAGGATGCACTACTACTGAAGCTGAATACATATCAGCCACTGAAACTACTGAAGCTATATGGTTGAGTAGACTTGCAAAGGATCTCGAGATGTCTATGAGTACTCTAGTGTTGGGATGTGATAGCCAAATGCTGTGTATCTGGCTAAGAATGCCATGTATCATTCATGCACAAAGCATATAGATGTGCGATATCACTTTATCAGACAAATTCTGGAAGATGGTCTAATCACATTGACCAAGATCAAAACACAGGACAACCCTGCAGATGCTCTCACTAAAAGTTTAAGCAAAGCTCAGCATGAGCATTGCATACGACTAGTGGGAGTTGGTTAGAGGTTCACTTCGGACCTTTAAGTGGGAGGTTGTTGGGATAAAGGCCCTTTATTCACTGTCGTGTATAGTACGCGTGTTACTTAGCTGTACATGTGAATGCACCCTTACGTGCCCTACGTATAAATAATTGAATCGTTCTCTCTCTCTCTCTCACTCACTCTCACTCACCTGCTCCCTCCTCCAGCTGCTAACTCCTCCAACATCATGATGCTTACATCCTAGAGATAACGTAACTCTCAATACATAGCCTTGGCTAAAAAACCTCCCTGCTATGGAATCCCCCTGGTGATGATACACCTCCTCTTAAACATCATCATCAAAGAAGATGTCCTCACCATCCTGTTCTTGCTACCTTGTGGTTTGTCAATGTCTTCCTTTCATCTCTAGTGGAGTTTTGGGTTTCCAAAGAAGGCCTCACGCAACCAAAGTGGATTTCATTTTTGTGTCACGTGCATTATATGTGACCGATGGTATTTCACCACATCAAATGCTTGTAGACTTCATCATTTCATGTATTAAATACTCAGCACGCTACTTCCATTCAAGAGAGAGGGAGACTCCTGCACTCCATTGGCTGTCCTCAGCCCGTACCGTTGTACTACTCTAGAGCCTTAGTATATGGATTCCATTTCCTAAGTCTATTCTCCTTGAGTCGTTTTGCATTCTTATTGTTCTTTTTTGTTCATTGTGTTTAAGCAGATCTATCAGCACCATCTTTGTGCTTCCATTGCTCCACACTATCTAACATGCTTGTCAACCTATTGCCACTATGCTTTATGGACAGTCTCTTGAACATGATCACCAACCAATCCATGGTCCACCACACTTCCTTGTAGAACTCTCCAATGCTCTATTTAAGTTTGTAAACTAACAATACATTGTAAACCCTCTCAAAGAGCCTCCGCTTGGTGGAAGCATGATCCCATGTCATTGATCACATACTTCACCAATTTCAAGTACTCCTCACACATGGCCTCATGACCCTAACAATAGCAATGAAGCATAGCAATCATGGTCTGATTGGATTTTGCAGTTGCTCATCAATATTGAGGATGGAAATGTATGGAACTACCAACTATGTGCCAAGACCATAGGACAATGCCTTTCAAACTCCATTAGTGAGCTTGAAATCTTTGTTGAGCTAAAATATGCATTATTTGCTGATTAGCCTCTTAAATAGCCCCAAAACACACTAAAAATGCTCTTTTAGAGTAAAACCCTAAAACGGGGAGTGGTTCGAGAGAGTTCAGTGGAAACCCTAAAACGGGGAGCGGTTTGAGAGAGTTTAGTGGAAACCCTAATTTTTGGGGCGCCCTTCCACATCTATAAATAGACAAGCTGCCCCCATTCAGCGATCATCCTTGTTTGCAAGTTACACCAGCCCACACACCCTCTGCTGCTGTTGGCGCCCAGTTTCTAACCTGCAGCCCGCCTCCATCTGCTGTCCAGCCATCATCGACTGCACCCACATTATCTTCAGCCTGTCCATTGCTGTAGGCGACAGCTCTCAGCTGCTGGCAACTGCTCCAGACTGTCCCAGACTGCTGTTCAGCCTGCTGTCCATCATCTCCAAGGTCAGCCAGCTTGCATTTTCAGCATTGCAGGCCCTGACACTCTCAGACACTATTTCAACCTGCTGTTTACAGCAGATTGTGCACAGTTTCTAGCCTCCGATCAGAGGTACACTGCTGCGTTTACCAGTTTCCAGCATCCAGACTTCTGCGTTTTGGTGACCAGCTTCCTGCCATTCACTATTCAGCACTGCTACACTTGACTGTCGATCGTGCCTTCGCTAACCTATCCTGGCTCGACGTGCAACGTAACCTCGAGCCATGCACTCCATCAAAGTATGCAATAGCATGCTGTCATCGTCCCCGTCATACAAATCACTCAACAATAGTTGAAACATTGCTATGACAGCGACTACAACACCGATGACACACATTATCAAAAGACTTTCGTCGTCCATTCACCTGTCAAAAGATTTGACGAAACTTTATGAGACACTTGAAGAGAGATGTAAAGGTAGAATAAAAAACTTGTTTTTTTATAAGTTCCAAATTCATCTACAATTGAATTCATTATTCCTTTTTAAGACTTTTGATTACATGTAATAGACCAGATACCGAGGAGGCAAGTGTATCCATGATCACGATCTTGCACTCTTCAAATGTTTTTTTTCCTCTAGGTTTGATTTTTGGTTGGCTAACATCATTGATCCATGGGGTGAGCGACTGTTCTATCATCCTCATGAGTGCTCGTGAGCTAAGAGTTCTATTCTTCGTCATCGACACTTGAATCAACGAACTTTCTTGACAAAACTACCTCCTTGGGTATTGTTGCATGGTCCTTGCCATGCTGGACGTGTTCTGTGGTGTGCCTTGGTCCCTCTTGCTGCCCGATGACGGCTTCAATCTTTTTACATCAACAACGGCGGTTCCCTTCAACCATCAACGAAATGGGCCAAGTGTTCGAGTGGTAAAATTACATGGCTTTCTGCACACAACAAAGCTACTAGCTGATTGGTATACTCCAGTGAGCATCTCTATCTAGCCTACCATTGAAGAATTTATCAATCAAGGCAATAACAGCAGTTTGGGGTATTTGGCTGACAGGTCTCCAGCATAAAGAAGTCCTTCTATGTCAACCTTTTGCAACAGCACAACGAACTGCAATGATCAGTATTAGAACAGCTATTACCAGTCTGGTTACTGTGGCAGAGATACTGTAAAACAATCATGTTGCTGTTGACAAGAAATAAAAGGGTGTGAAAGATGAGACCAGGGAGGGCATTATTCAGAAAGCAAAGATAAATATGGTCTTAACAAAATCCAGTTGCTTTGATGAGCCCATTGCATGGCAGCTGAGATGGAGACGACTTGTATAGTTTAAAGATGTTGACCAGTTCACAAACACTGACATAAAACACCAATTGATGAAGTCTCCTGAAGTTGTCAGTTAAATTCTTTGTAGTTTATGATTATAAGTTTCTGGTGCTGTCACAGTGAGAAAATACATAAGAAAAGTGCTCTGGGCATTTCTTTGAAGTATGTTTGCATGCCCATGCATCTCATTTTCAGATTATTGTGCTTCCCTGATGGTGCAGATTCCAATTGTATTAGCTATGCTCACCATGACATCAACCTTCGAGAAGGTCCTCAAAGTCTCCATTGCAGCACAGGCTATGTATCCAAAACAAACACAATATTGTTCACAATAGGGTGCAAAAATTCAATGTGTCAACTAGCAGTAATCAGACCCACAATGTGTTTGCTGGATCACTGAAACACTTGAAATAGTGCTCAAGCGCCTAACACTATTATCTGCAAACTACTAATCTGCCTTTGGATTACCTAAGGGCAGACCTTGCAAAACAAAAGAGAAGCAGTTAGCAATGTAACCTCTTGATGGCCTCCAAACGCTCTTCAAAGCTCCTAGATGATACACCTTTCCTATCTTGTGCATTAAAATCCATGTCTACATTATCTGCACTTGGAAGACATTTATAAAATTAGGAGGCAAAAGAAATCAGCTTAAAACTGAACACAATCATTCAGCAAGCCAGCTCACCGCTTGATGAGGCTTCTGTATTTTTTGCTCTAGAACTTAATTGGAAACCTCCCCTGCATAATCAAAATCACAACTCACACATTAAACCTAGAACAAAAGGGACTTGGAGGATAATAACATTTGAGACAGTGCAAGGAAAATACAACTTTGGAAGAAATTCGAGCTGGTCCAACCCTTGAAAGTGCAATAAAACAAATGCAGCACACACAGTCTGCTAAAATTTCTTTATCAGTTTGCATACCAGACCCTCATAAACTCCTTCCACAATTGTAAGACACTCTGAAAAATAGAAGCATGAGATGTACTGTGACCTTTCACATCCTTTCTGTCAAAGCTTAAAAAGGTTATCAACCATACTGAAAAGGTAATGTATTCCCCTTCCATAAAAGAAATGACGACGAAGGATCTACTGATACATTCTTCGAAGAGATTCCTACTCTCAACCAGTGCAAATCAGCCCACACCCAGCCATCAATAGAATAATTTGAGATATTTCTAACCAGTTACTAAAACAATTAATGTGGATGTCTTTTGGCATTGTGTGTGGTCTTCATACATAGCAAAAGGCAGAAGGCAATCCAATGCAAAGAGCACACACTGTATTCCAACAATCATATAGAAAATATTAATTGCTAAAACCTAGTCATTCATGATGATCAAGGTGTAGGTTGAGCATCTCTATTCTCCCAATCACCTACAATGCCAGGTTTGGGCTGATCATTCACCACATCACCAAGAAGAACCAAACAGTCCACCAAAAATGGATCAAAAATGACATGACTAAATTTACTAACACTAGATAGAGTTCCAAGTGACCCTTTCTGACTCAGTGTAGGGATCACAACCAGAACATGATCACGACTGCTGAAAAGACATTAGCCTTTACCTACACACTAACAAGACATTAGCATGTACCTACACAAGCCTCGTACCAAGGTTCTCCACATCCGATAAATGGGACAGTAAGTCTGGTTTGTCCAGCCCTGTCCAGCTCACTTTATCCTAGCCCAGCTTGTCCAATGGACAGCCCGTCAGACCATTGTGTGTGGATCAAAAAGTGGCCCTTGACATGAACATTTGCATGACTGTTTTCCAGCCATTCAAGGGTACTTTTTGGGGCTGTTTTGGCAGCTGGCTGAGGGCTCCATTTCCCAAAATATACACAAACATACTCTCTTTTTCTCTCTCTACCCCAAACAAACCACCCACAAGACACTCTCCCCCCCCTCTCCCCTCTTCAAGATATTCTCTCTCCCTCTCAAATTCAAATTTCAAGGTGTCTCTCTCACTCAAATTTCAAATTTCAGGTGTGCGCACATGTGCATGTTGCACACCCACAAGGTCATACTATCTAACACTCTAATGCACTACTTAGTCCTCAAGCTTTCAAGAGTGAAGCTCTCTCTCTACCTCCTCGAGCTCTCAAGCTACCTACCTGCTCAGGCCCTCTTAAGTATAGGCCCTAAAGTATGTATATGATTTTTCGCATTGAATGTATGTACAATATATCTTACTCCAATTATTACCTAGTAACATTGGACAATATGTGACAACCTTGTTCCAAGGTCATCAATCCTCTCATATATTTTACTCCGATTAGTACCTAGTAACATTGGACAATATGTGACAACCTTGTTCCAAGGTCATCAATCCTGAGAGGTAGCAATTTCAGCTCTCCTTGAATGAGTTTGATTCTGCAATTTCCTTTGCTACTCGCTTAGCTAACTTATTACTCTCCAAACTCCATCCACCAAGTCAATTCTATTACCATTGGTGCTCATGAAGTTTGCAACTTACCAAAAAAAGAAAACCAGCATTGCACTACTCTTCCTCGTGTAGGCAAAAACGAAAGGACCAACAGTAAGAGAAGTTATCATGTGTTGCAAGGGGGTGTTTGGCTTTCCAAGAGCATCTTGGGCATATCTCCATGTGAGCCCACCACAATTCGCAGGACATCAAAGTACTTTGGCCTATGGTTTCATGTTTTAGGTCAATCAGTTGGTCACTAGACTTTTAGGCACCTACTCTACTCTTGTCACTTCTATTCGCATTGATGCTCAAGATGTTCATGCCTCACTGAAAAAAGAAAATCAGCATCACAATACTCTCCCTTCTCCAATAGTCCAAAGGGAAAGGACCAATGGTAATAGAAGTGACCATTGTTGAGGTAAAAATGCATTATAAATTGATTAGCTCTTGATTACAACCCCAAAACTCAAAACTCAAAAACTTTCATTAAAAAAGAAATGCGTTCCTAGAAAGTGTCTGAGTCCCATAGCCAAACCCTAATTTGGGAGGACCCACCCACCTGTAAATAGACAAACTACCCATCACTCAGCCCCAAACTCGTTTTTGCAGCAGTGAAAATTAAGTGTAAATTAATGGCAATTATTTGTCTTAATGATGACAATTTGTAGACTAGTTATTACAAGTAGTAATCATCAAGCGCCTGCTATCCAGTCCCCCTGCTACTGTTGGCGATTGTTTCCAGCCTGCTGTCATCACCAAAACACCTGCATTTACAAATGCAGATCGTGTTCCAGCCTGCATTTACCCTCTCCCAGCTGTCACTAGCTGCTGACATCATCAGCAGTCCCTGCGTTTGTTGTACCAGCACTGCCATGTCTAAGGCAGATTTGCATTTAGCTGCTTAAGCCTGTCACCCAGCTACCACATCACCTCCTATTGCTGCATTTAAAGGTTTCTCCCCTGTTCCAGCCTTCCACACTTAGTGGACTGCATTTGCTGTTGCTGGAGATATTTTGAGGCTATGTACTGCATTTCAAGATCCATCATATTATGACACATTCTCCGGCTCATGCTCTCTACCCCGATCCTAGAGACATGGGAGTACGGGGATCAATGTTTACTTTGCATAGTGTGTTTGCTGCATTGAGCATTGTATAATTCATAGTTCATTCATTCACTTTCACTGTCCATTGTCTCTACGTTACCCTCACAGTAACTGCATTCTTTATCACTTTGTACTTTGTTATACGATTGTGTTGTTATCTGTAGACCATTATTTCTTCACACAGTATCAAAGCTAGGTACTCCACTAAAGAAACCTGGGCTTTTGATTGGAGAGCTTGTCATCAGAAACACGTTTACAAAGGGAAGATGACCTGAAACGCATCCACACCACTTCAATCTCCAAAAAGTCGTGTCCCAAGAACCGAGCAAGAATGGGTTCCATAGCTTGCCCAATGAGGTTCTAACACTGGCGGAGAGACATCTAACTATCATGGTGTCTACAAACCCTATGTAATCTCGCAAGCCAAGTACAATTTGATTCTCATGCATCAAGCCCAATAACAACTAGGAGGTAACATTGTTGATTCACCCTGAGATTATACACACGTCTAGTGATTTTGCAAGAAGAATGGAACCTCCATATGGGACTAGCCATCCTATTGGAGTAGGAGACACAGGGTAGAAACCTCATATCCTTTCCCTCCTTCCACTCCTATGTAAGGTACACAAGTGTTTACTTCTATTCCCATTTTGAATGTTTCTACTTCCATGCAAGATGTTGGTAATATTCAAGAAGAAGGTTCTCTTTACCCAATTCATAACAGTCTAAGTCCTAAAGAGGACACATACTTTTGTGTAAACACAAAAAGAGGTGCATAAAAGCAAAAACTCAAATTTTCCTTCTTCAAGTTTTCCTTCAAGTTTTGTTTCTCAAAGTTAGAATGAAGTAGATGCATCAACATTTCAGGCCAAAACTTGAAATGTTTCAGTGTTTCGCCCGTGTCGTTTCAAGCTATTCGCATTACTATGCTTCTACGAGAACATTGGCAATCCTTCTTTCATCATCTCACACATCAAAGGCCATGATTTATAAGTTTTTAGATTCCACTCTCATACAGACTAACCTAACCGCTTGGTTCTGGCTCTGTAAAATTGTTTACAGCACAAGATACACGGAAAATAAACTACGACTAACATTCTGATCATAAGCACTTCATTTTACCACGAGACAAAGAGCTCTCCAAGGTACGAAACGGGGACTAACATATCCAAAAGAATCTCAACATCCGGCTGCCATAGTTCTTCTAGAAAGAGGCAAGCGCATTGTACCTTGCCGCTTGCTGTGGATATGGGGATGATAGAGCCCTGTACGTTCCCGCAACGACGTCCTTCCAACCGACAGCATCATTCCAAAGCTGCCACGGACAAGCAGGGCCACTAAAGCTGAGACCAGCACAAGATCGCGGCAACAAGAAAGAGCTTCATAGAAAGGACAATACTTGTGGTTGCTGTTGTCTTCTCGTCTTAATGTTGAAAAGATTCTGAGACTTGATGCAGGAAGAGATGGGGAAGGAGCATTCACCACCCGAGGACAAGACAGAACCCTCCATCATCTCCGCTACGTCTCTCTCTCTCTCTCTCTCGCTCTCTCTCTCTCCCCCGAGTGGCTTGCCAAGTCTTGTATATCGCGAAGAATTAATTAATTGCTGGTTAACGATTAACAATAGTACATTATCCGATGTCCAATCTTCTTCAGACTTCTTATGTATATTTATCTTTATTCTTTTTATTTATCTATCTATATCTATACTATTTCTATATAGCTATATCTAATAGGTGATCTGCATCTAGATTCTTCTTGATGATTTGCATCGAAGCTCCAAGCACTTCTCTACAAATGTACTAACATATTTAAATGTTTTTTCCATATGATTTTAAAGTGTATCTAAAATTAAACTTTAAAAAAACAATTACCGATGTCAAACGTAGGATATCCTATCTCAATCGTTGTGTGTGTGTGTGTGTGTACACGCACACATATACATGCATACATACACACACACATATATTAGGACATTGATATTGTTGATAATATACATTAAGTTATGTTAACATTAACTATACATATTTAATCATTCATTATACACACTCATTATATACATATAATTATATTACAATATAATTAGCATATCGTCATAAAGTTTTCTAGATCGTTGATCAAAGATAAGTGCATCCATACTTATTATTTGGTAGCTATCTGTCAAAAGGTTTTTTGGATCATTGATCAAAGTAAGTGCATGATCTTTTAACATCACATCGCCATCAAATGTTTATACAAAGAGCAAGGCAACATGATTGTCTAGGGAAGTTCCTACTATACCTTAGGTATATGTTTCACTTTGGCTATATGTTATGTTGAATGTGCAAAATTAGAAAATAGAATAAGAAATATATGTGTGTGCAAGAAAGATCACTATCTAACAATTCTCTTTCTTGCTTTTATAATTACTATGTATTAGTGCATTATTATCTATGTATATTGAGACCAATGTGCTCAAGGCTTAAGTGAGGCTCGACATCTCTCTTCTCTCTTTCTATCTTGCTCTTGAGTCCCTTTTTTCCTCTCCTCTTCTCTCACTCAAATGCACTTGCAACTCGAGTGATCTTGTAGCACTCAAGCGCTCCCTCTCTATCCCTTGCCCTTGACAACCTCTCGAGCAAGAGCTCTTAACTGCTTTCAAATGGATGTAACTCGAGTGCTCTTTGGAATAGTGCTTTAGTGGCCGTCTTCTCTTTCACTCAAGTGGCCCTACTGCAGTTTCCATAGCCCTATCATTCATTAATCCTCTCTTCATTGCTTATGATGTTGGCAAGCAATTTGTTGTCAGTGTGATAATTCTCTAACTACATGTATACTAAAAAACATATATACATAAACATATTCGCTCTCTTTTTGTGCACTATCATTTATTTAAACCCCCATTAAAAATCGCATTTTCTTCACTCTCTCAAAGCTAATCACATTAAAAATTTGTTGACAATCCAAAGGGGAGAGAGAGAGAGAGCATATGTGTGTGTGCATATATGTGTGACACATGTCACACACACATGCACCCACTCTCTATATCGAGCCATGTGCACAGAGAGAGAGAGAGAGAGAGAGAGAGAGAGAGAGAGAGAGATGAGCCAGCTAGTCAAGAGAGACAAAGAGAGATTGTGTTGACATTGGCCTACAGCTCCCTGTGACAAGACTATGGCCTTGACAACCTGTCTCACACACACCCTTGACAACCTAGCTCCCTCTAGTAAGACTACAACCTCAATGACATGGCTCTCGCACACCCTCGATGACCTTGCTCCCGCCGATACCCACAGCAAGAGAGAGACAATGAAAGAGAAAGTGAGCCGCTCATAAGCAGCAATCAAGCATGGCAAAGACCCACGGGGCATGCAGCATTGTGAAGTGGGGTGATCGAGAGTGAAGCAGGTGTCGAGGACCTGCGAGGGCATGCTACGCTGTGAAGTGGGGCGTAACGGCATGGGAGTTGAGCACCACATCAAGTGAAGGTTTCAGGGGGGGCTATGCATGCACCACGTGGCAGCCCCCTAAAACCTCTCATTAATGTATAGAATAGAAGAATAGATACTACTTACTAGCATTCCTTGTGCAAGGAACGCTATCATGCTTGGCGGCAGGTTCATTGCCGCCAAGCAGGTGGCAAGGGAAGTGAAGCTGCCGTGCGATAGCACGACAACTCCACTTCCCTATCGCACAATGGGTAATGCTATCACAAAAACATCACATGCTTTACTCCCCTCTACTCGCAACCCCTCTATCTCTCACCCCTTTTACACCTCCCCCCTTTGTATCCACACTCACTCACTCAATCGCTCTCTCCCTCCCTCTCTCACCCTCTCTCTCTCTCCCTCTCTCTTACACACGTATAAAAGGCCAAATATGCATTTGCATCCAAGAGTACATAGACTCATATATACATGCAATGACCATGCATCAAACTTGTAAACTTGTATCCATACTTGCTCTACACAACAATTAGAAGCCGATCTAGATGATCCTTGGATGCTACAATGAAAAATAATATTGCCACAGTGAAATGAACCACAAATGAAAGATATATGAACCACTTTACAAAGTTTAAGTCTGTCCAAGCATTGCATGCAAACTCTCAGTATTAATAACCCACACAGGTGAAGCAAAGCCTAAAACCAAACTTTGTTCTAGAGATTGCACCAATAACCTTGCACCACAAATTCAAGTATCAACAAACCACAAAGTGTCACTCCTTGATTGTGCCTATGCATCTACATCCAAATGTTACAAAATTTTTGAAACTTCCCATGGGGCCTAACCAAAACAAAGTTTTCTTTTCTTTGAGAAATTTTCACTCTCCAATATAGCATGGCTAGGCGAAGCAAGTCCCTCCCCCCTTTTCACCTCTCCCTCCATCCCCCTTCTCTCGTATATTTGTTAACCATCTCCCTCCGCAACCTCTATCTCTTCTTCCCTCCCCCCTTTTCACCTCTCCCTCCATCCCCTCTTTTATCCCTCTCCTCTACTTTATCTCTCACCCCTTTTACACATCTCCCCTCTCTATTCACACTCTCTCCCTCCCTCTCTCCCTCTCTCTCTTACACGCATGTACAAAGGGCCAAACACGCATTTGCATCTAGGAGAACATAGACTCATATATACATGCAATCACCACGTACCAATATTGTAGTTGCATCCATACTTGCTCTGTGCAACAGTTAGAAGTAGCTCTACATGATCCTTAGATGTTACAATCAGAAATAATATTGTTACGCTGGAACTAACCACAAAGTATCCAAGCATCAAATATAGACTCTCAGCAATATTGACAATCCACACATGTGAAGCAAAGCCCAAAACCAAAGCTTGCTCCAAAGCCGATAACTTTGTACCATAAATCCAAGTGTCAACAAGCCACAAAGTGTCACTTCTTGATTATGCATATGCATTTACATCCAAACACTACAAAAATGTTGAAACTTCCCATGGGGCCTAATCAAAATGAAGCTTTTTTTTCTTTGAGGAATCATTGGGAAAATTTCCATTCTCCAACACAGCATGCCCAGGTGAAACAAGTCCCATTTCCACTCTTCGCCCTGGTGATGGTACAGGGGACATGATAGTATTTCCTCTCTTTCTTGCCCCTAAAATTTTAAAAGCCCACAACGTAAACGTGAACACATCTAACAATCGACAAAGATTACTTCACATTAGAATAACAACACCTGGCCTAACATTTGCAAACCACTCGATAGGCATTGTCACAGCTTGATGTAGCGTCACAAAACAACCGAGGTCCTTAAATTCATACCTCGGTCACCCCCTCAATATTCTTGAAAGGTAAGAAGGATCAAAGCTTGCTTGGAAGTGAGCTATGGTGGAGAGCAAGAGCAAGAAGAGAGAGAGACACAAATGGGAACTCCAACAGTCACAATGTGTGACCAGGCCTTCCTTTATTCAAACTGTCACTAAAACAATAAAGAATAAAGTGACGGTGACAGGTGCCTGCCACCTGCAGTGTGCAATGGCGGGTACTATCAGTGTAGTAATACACGGGCGGTTAGACAGAGGCGCCTTTACCCCCAACAACCTCCCACTTAAAGGCGAATCTGCCCAGTGAGGAGGGAAAAGAACAAGAAAAGACAGTACAATGTACACATGTACAACAGAATGAGGAACATCATCTCATCCAACACCCATCAATCTCTTGAGGAAGGCAAAGCGCTTAGTACTGAGACTTTTTGGAGTATATCTACAGGATTTTTGTCAGTGGAGATCTTGACAAGGTCAATAGACTTGTCCTCCACGACCCCACATATGAAGTGATACCTCACCTCAATGTGTTTGGTCTTCGCATGGAAGACCGGATTCTTGGCCAGCTGAATAGCACTCATAGAATCCGAATGCAGCGTAGGGATAGTATCAATCCCAAGGTCATGAACCAAATGACCCAACCATATGGCCTTCTTGCAAGCCTCAGTGGTTGCAACATACTCGGCCTTAGTGGCAGAGAGAGTCATACATTTCTGAACCTTGGACATCTAAGAAACAACACCTCCAACATAGGAAAAGACATACCCGAAAGTGGACTTCCTACTATTTGCATGTCCTGCATAATCGGAGTCTGTGTAGTCTACAACTCCTCTATCCTGGCTGCCATAGCAAATACACGTATCGACTCTGCCCTTCAAGTATCTCATGATACCCTTTATGGCATCCCAATGCTTTTTGCCAGGTGTAGCCATATAGCGTGCCACAACACCAACTGCAAAGGCAATATTTGGATGAGTGGCTATCATGGTATACATCAAACTCCCCACGGCTGATGCATAAAGAGATCTTGGCCATCTCGGCCCTCTGCTCATCTGTCTGCAGATAATCGGCCTGTGAAACCTTCACATAAGAAGGTAATAGACAGCCAATAGGCTTTACGTCCTGTATGTGAAAACACTCAAGGAATTTATGAATGTACTCCCTCTGGAGAGGTAGAGTAGTCCCTGATGCTTGTCGCGCTTAATACGCATACCAAGAATGTGAGAGGCTTGTCCCAAATCCTTCATCTCAAAGCTCTTCTTCAACTGAGATTTAAGAGCATCCAGCTCATGAGCTTTCCTTGCTATCAGCATATCATCCACATAAAGTACCAAAATAAGCAAGGAGCCATCACGGGCTGTCTTCGTGTAAAGACACGGATCCATAGCACTCCTGCTGTAGCCCTATGATTGCATAAAGGCATCAAACTTATGATACCACTCCCTAGGGGCCTGCTTTAAGCCATAAAGACTTTTCTTCAACTTACACACCAGGTGCTCCCTGCCAGGTTCTACAAAGCCCTTAGGCTGCTCCATGTATATCTCATCATGCAAATTCTCATGCAAGAATGCAATCTTGACATCCATCTGATACATGTCCAAGTCAAGCTGCACGAATAAGACCAAAACCAAGCGTAGGGTGGTCATCTTGACCACAGGAGAAAAAACTTCATCAAAGTCAACTCCATGCTCCTATTTAAAACCCTTAGCGATAAGTCTTGTCTTATAAGCCGACTTGGGGTTTCCAAGGGTACTTTTCAACTTGTACACCCATTTGCATGGCAAAGCCTTATTGCCCTGAGGCAATGCAACCAAATTCCAAGTCATATTCTTGTGCAAGGATTCTATCTTAGACTGCATAGCCCTCTCCCAGGAGTGACTATCACCCCTGCACATAGCCTCATCATAGGTGAGAGGCTCTCCTACATCTGTAACCAAGACATAATGCATCGAGGGCTCAAATCTATCAGGTGGACGTCTATCTCTAGTAGATAGTCTTATGGCAGGCTCTGTTGCCTGTGTAGCACTCTGGCCATGTGTACCAACTGCTGTTGCAGGATGTCCAACTGGTTGTGCAGGAGCACGTGGCTCCTCCTGGAATATAACCCTATGTATCTCTACCACCCTCTCAGGCTGCCTATGCAGCTTGTCTTCATGGAAGACTACATCATGACTGCGGATGATTTTCCATGCATGTGGATCCCAAAGGCGGTAACCCATCTTGCTTGCATCCCCATAGCCAAGGAAAATGCATTTGACACTCTTAGGATCCAACTTAGTACGCTTGTCTTTGGGCACATGGCAGAATGCCTCACATCCAAAGACACGTAGATGCGCATAAGATGGAGGTTTCCTAGTTCATACCTCCTCTGCAACTTGGAAATCCAAACCACTAGAAGGTGATCTATTTATGGCATGCACAGTTATACTGACTCAATCCAAAAGTGCTGCGGTAAGCCAACCTGGCTAAGCATGCTACGGACCCTTTCTTGAATGGTCCTATTCATGCATTTAACCAAACCATTCTAGGGTGGGATATAGGGGGCGGTCAACTGATGCTTAGTACCCCTCTCGTCACATAGTTGCTCAAAAGGACGTGACACATATTCTCCCCCATTGTTAGTCCTAAGGCACTTCAGCCTATGCCCAGTCTGGTTCTCAACCAATGCAAGCCATCTCTAAAACACAACCAAGACTTTGGACTTAAGCTTAATGGGGTAAGCCTAGGCTTTACGCGAAAAGTCGTCAATGAACGTCACAAAATACTTTGCACCACCCATAGACTGATAGGGCATGGCCCACAAACATCTTAATGTACCAATGCCAGGGGCTCACTCATGTGTGTTCTACCAGACTTCTTATGCGTATTCCTAGTATGTCTACCATAAAGATAATGCTCACATGAATCAAAACATGCGTAGTCAAGGGGCGGTAAGTACTGCAAACCAGAAATAATTTTCATTCACTTTAAGGACATATGGCCTAACCGGTCATGCCAAAGAGATACATGTGGGATGGAACCCACTAACAAAACATGGTCAACAGAGGACCCATCAACTACAAGAGGATAGAGGCTGCTAACTTTGGTACCTCTAGCAAGCACAAGTTTGCCATGGGTGATCTTCCAGGCAGAATCCCCAAATGAAACATGAAACCCAGCATCATCAAGTTGCCCTGCAGACATAAGACTGCGTGTAAGCGCACGTAGATGATGCACATCCTGTAACAGAAAACTACTGCCAATAGAGAATTGCAATCGTACATCCCCAATGCTAACAATAGCAAGTGACCTGTCATCACCCAAGCGAACTGAATTAGAGATAGTGCAGTAGGAGTGGAACCACTCACGGCATGGTGTAACATGAAATGAAGCATCAGAATCCAAAAGCCAGCACTATGCATACATAGAGTGAACATCGATCAATGATGTAGCATCACAATAACTAGCTGCAAGTATGTACTCTTTATCGGAGTCATCAGTCTGCATGACATTTATCTCCTTAATTTTCACATTGGATTTCGTAGGCATAATGCTGTGTGATCAGAGGACTTTTCCTGTACTTTTTCTTCTCATTGTGCATATATGAACCTTCTTACTGCAATGATGACATATCACATTAGCATTTCTCCCACAAGACTTGCTACACAACTTACCACACGACTTAGACCTAGACTTCTGTGAGTCTCTGCCATGGCCATTCCCACGGTCATTCTTGCCATTATTGTTGGGGGTAAAGGTGACTCCGCCTAGCCACCCATGTATTACTACACTGACAGTATCCGCCCACTGCACACTGCAGGTGGCGGGTGCCCATCACAGTCACTTATTCTTTATTCTTTTAGTGACAGTTTGAATAAAGGAAGGCCCAACCACACATTGTGGTTGTTGGAGTTTCCACTTTTGAGTCTCTCTCTCTACATATGGATGCTCTACCACTTACATGTTCGGGATGTATCATTGATGCTTGATCTTGGATACTTGTCACTGGTGCTTGTACATGCTTTGTTCGAGCTTTGTTGCTTGATATTTATCAACTGTCATATGCCTATGTTATGCCCGCATGATGCTGGTTATGGTCTTGGCAATATATGATTGACTTGGGATTCGCTTCTGGCACAAATTAGTTCTCATTCACTAAAATCTGTCATTTATTACAAGCAGCTAAAATCTGCAGATTTTGAGCACTTCTCTGAGGGTAATGCTTACTATTTGATGTGATCTTGGTTATATTTGGTGGACAAGTGCTTTGGTAAAATCCACTCTTTCAGCTAGTTTTAGCAGTGGTTTTAGTGCATTTTTTGCTAATTACAGCAACTTGCAATTTTGCCTTTTTGCATTGATTTGGTACAGTATGGTTGGTCATCTAAAAAACATAGCTCTCTTTAACATTGCCAAGTTAGATGGTACCAACTATGGGTATTCGAAGTTCCAAATATGGCAGGTTTTGATGCATAAGTTGCATATTAAACCCTTGCATTTCAAAGGTGTCAAACCTAAGGATATGGATGATGATGTTTGGATGGAAGTTGATTAGCTATGCAAGTCTACCATTATTTTGTCACTCTTAGAAGAGGTCCATCATAATGTTGTTGAAGATGAGAGTCAGAGTGCATGGGATTTATGGGAGAAAATTCAGAAGCTTTATGCACAACAAAGTTCTGTGTCACAGATGTATTGGTTGAAGTAGTTAATGGATCTTCGCATGAAGGAGGGGTCATCCCTATCATCTCATTTCAATTAGTTTCATGCTATCATGAAGAATCTGTTGTCACAAGGTATTGAGTTCAACGATAGCTTTCACCTATTGTTTCTGCTCGGCACCTTGCCTGAATCATGGGATGTCTTTCGTACTGCCATATGCATGAACAAGCTTGATGGGCTGAAAATCAAAGATGTTGAGAGTGCTTTATTGACCGAGGAAATCAATAGGAGAAACAATGATGCCTCCTGCTCTCCACATGCATTGACCGTTAGAGGTGGCAGAAATGGTAGGCATGATAATGATCATACGGGCAGGGACTCTCAGAAGTCCATGTCCAAGTCACGTGGTCACAGTAAGTCTCGTGGATAGAAGTCTGATCTTACATGTCATTATCGTGGGAAAGCATGATATATTAGGCCATAGTGCCATAAAATGCGTGATGATAAGCACAAGGAAAAGGGAAAAGAAAAAGTGCAGGAAATGTCTTCTGAGTGCAGTCTTGTACCTGTAAAGTTCAATGTGAAGATAGAAGAGGTTAGTGCCATGTAGGCCACTAATTCAGATGATGATTACATACTTGCAGCTTCTTCATGCGATGCCTTATAGACTTCTGAGATACATTCTATGTATGCGTAGTGTTGGCTCTTGGATTCGGGTGCATCCTTTCACGTGACACCCTGTAGAGATTGGTTTCATACCTATCGTACCATGACTGGCTCTGTGCGTCTTGGTGATGACAGTTCTCTTGACATTGTGGGCATTGAAGATGTTAGGCTGTAGTTTCCTTCTTGCAGTTCTTTTGTTTTGCATGATGTATGCCATGTACTTGCGTTGACTCGTAACCTTATGTCAGCTAGACAACTTCATGATGCAGGGTATATTGTGTCTTTTGAAGACTCTGCATGGAAGATTGCTCGTGGCAAGCTTGTACTTGCAAGAGGTGCCAAGTCTGGCAACCTCTATCCCTTACTTCTATCTAGAGCTACATTGGATCATGTTTTGTCTGTGGGTTCTATTCCCCATGTATCCCTTTGGCATGCTTGTTTGGGGCATATGTCTCTTAAATGAATGAAAATGCTACGTGCTTTACAGTATCTTCTGCCTTTTGACTCTTCGCATTTTGATTCTTGTGATCATTGTTTGTATGGCCAGGCAGGTTAGGAATACACATTAAAAGTCTAGTAAGAAACGCGTGGGTGAGCCCTTGGCTCTCGTGCACTTAGATGTATGTGGGCCCATGCCCTGTCAGTCACTTGGTGGGGCAAAGTACTTTGTTACTTTCATAGATGATTACTCACGTAAGGTTTGGGCTTATCCCATAAAGAGAAAACCCTGTCTTAGACACGTTTCATCGTTGGCTTGCATTGGCAGAAAACCAGTCTGGGATAAGGCTAAAATGTCTACGGTCAGATAATGGGGGTGAGTATGTATCACATGCTTTTGAGCAATTTTGTGATGAGCGGGGTATTAAGCATTAGTTGATCGCCCCTTACACCCCACCCCAGAATGGTATGACTGAACGCATGAATATGACCATTCAGGAAAGGGTCCGTAGCATGCTTAGCCAGGTTGGCCTACAGCAACACTTTTGGGCTGAGGCAGTTACTACTGCAGTGCATCTCATTAACAGGTCGCCTAGCAGTGGCATAGACTTCCAAGTTGTAGAGGAGGTATGGGCAGGCAAGCCCCCCCTCTTATGATCATTTGCGTATCTTTGGATGTGAGGCATTCTGCCATGTGCCCAAGGACAAATGCAATAAGCTTGATCCTAAGAGTGTCAAATGCATTTTCATGGGCTATGGAGATGTGGGAGAGATGGGTTACTATCTATGGGATCCGCAGGCGCGGAAAGTGATCCGCAGCCATGATGTCATCTTTCATGAGGACAAAATGCATATCCAGCCTGAAAAAGTGGTTGAGGTATGCAGAGTTATCTTTCAGGAGGAGCCACCTACTCCCGTTCAGCTCGCTCCACGGCCAGCTAGACAGCGTGCATAATCACCTGATGCTCATGACCCAGATGTTAGACATGTTGATGTTAGACAGGATGTCGGTCAGGTAATAGAGCATGGGTTGAGGTGTTCTACTAGAGATAGACGACCTCCTGACCGTTTTGCGCCCTCTATGGATTATGTACTGGTTATAGATGCAGGAGACCTTCTCACTTATGATGAGGCTATGTGCTGAGGTGATTGTCACTGTTGGGAGAGGGCTATGCAGTATGAGCTTGACTCATTGTATAAGAATCAGACTTGGGATTTGGTTTCCTTGCCTTAAGGTAAGAAGGCTTTGCCATGCAAGTGGGTGTACAAGCTGAAAAGTACCCCTGGACACCCCAAGCCGGCATACGAGGCTTGATTGGTTGCTAAGGGTTTTAAGCAGGAGCATGGTGTTGACTTTGATGAAGTCTTTTCTCCTGTGGTCAAGATGACTACCCTACGCTTTGTCTTGGCCTTGGTTGCACAGGTTGACCTGGACTTGTACCAGATGGATATCAAGACGGCTTTTCTACATGGGGACTTTCATGATGATATTTACATGGAGTAGGCTTTGCAGTCCCTGGTTGGAAACACCTAGTATGCAAGCTAAAGAAGAGTCTATATGGCTTAAAGTAGGTACCTAGGGAATGGTACCATAATTTTGATGCATTCATGCAGTCACAGGGCTACAGCCGTAGTGCTTTGAATTTGTGCTTGTACACAAAGAAAGCCCGTGATAGTTCTTTACTGATTTTGGTACTCTATGTGGATGACATGCTTCTACCAGGGATAGCTCATGAGGAGCTAGATGCTCTTAAGACTCAACTCAAGAAGGGCTTTGAGATGAAAGATCTAGGACAGGCCTCTCATATACTTGGTATACTCATCACATGTGATAGATCTCAGGTACTACTCTATCTGTCATCACAGAGGGAGTACATTCATAAAGTCCTTGAGCACTTCCGCATGCAAGATGTTAAGCCTATTGGATGTCCATTACCTTCTCATGTGAAGGTTTCATAGGCCGATTGTCCGCAAACAGATGAGCATAGGGCTGAGATGGCCAAGATTCCCTATGCCTTAGCCCTGGGCAATCTTATGTATGCCATGATAGCCACTCGTCCAGATATTGCTTTTGCAGTTGGGGTTGTGGCACGTTATATGGCTACACTTGGTAAGAAACATTGGGATGCCGTGAAGGGTATCATGAGGTACCTGAAGGGCACAGCAGATATGTGTCTTTGTTATGATAGCCACGATACAGGTGTCATGGGGTACACTGACTCTAATTATGCAGGACATGCAGATAGTAGGAAGTCCACTTCTGGCTATGTGTTCACTTATGCTCGAGGGGCCATCTCTTGGATGTCCAGGGCGCAAAAGTGTATGGCTCTTTCAACTACAGAGGCCAAGTATATTGCAGCCACAGAGGCCTGCAAGGAGGCTAGCTAGTTAGGCCATTTGATTGCTGACTTTGGTATGATAGATGCTATGCCTACATTGCATTCGAATTCCATGAGTGCCATTCAATTGGCCAAGAATCCGGTCTTCCATGCAAAGACGAAACATATTGAGGTGAGGTATCACTTTATTCGTGAAGTCGTTGAGGATAGGTCTGTTGACCTTGTTAAGATTCCAACTGAGCAGAATCCTATAGACTTGCTCACAAAGAGCCTCACTACTGAGCGCTTTGCCTTCCTTAGGAGATTGATGGGCATTGGATGAGATGACGTATTTTTCCTCATCCTGATGTACATGTGTACATGTTGTACTGTCTTTTCTTTTTTCACTCTCTCAATGGGGCAGATTCGCCTTTAAGTGGGAGGTTGTTGGGGATAAAGGCGGCTCCGCCTAGATGCCCGTGTATTACTACACTGACAGTACCCTGCCAATGCACACTGCATGTGGCTGGCACCCATTATAAGCACTTATTCTGTATTCTTTTAGTGACAGTTTGAATAAAGGAAGGCCCGGCCACACATTGTGGTTGTTGGAGTTCCCATTTCTTGTCTCTCTCTTTCTTACTGTTGGGGTAAAAGGCCCTTGGGCCTGCGTGTGTATAGTGAGCGCCCATATTGTTTATTCATATATATATATATATATATATATATATATATATATGAAAGTGTAATAAGGCTGTCATAACATTGTTGACAACACCTACATTATGTGTGCTTTTCTCTCTCGTGTCCTCCTGCATCCCTTTCAACTGGTATCATTGCCACTTCTTCGCGAGCTCTTCCCGGCATCTACACGAGGTATGAGATCTTGTTCTCTCTCATTCATTTCAGTCCACATAGGTACATCAAGGTTTACAGGTTGGGACAGCCATTGATGAGCTTCCCCCTTGAAGCTTGAAGCTTCTCCCCTTGAACTTGGCTTATTGAGGCTTGGTTTGGAGGCTTCTATTGGCTTCCTTGAGCCGCCTTATGGCTCTCTTGAGCCCCCCTTCATAAAAACGTGATCAGTCCCTCCCTACAGTTTGTGCCAATTTTTGGCACTTGAAAGCAGCTCGTGATCATCTTCCTTCAGCTCCCCTCCTTGTTGGCACTCTTTGGCACTTCAAAATGGCTTCATGACAGCCCCCGGCACTTGTCATTTGATCTTAGCACTTGGCATTGATTTGTGGGCTGATTTACTTTAGTCCAAGACTATTCACATACAATTTACAATAGTGCTACATTAGCATTTTATGTTTAGGCCACATTGGCATTGACATTGGTCGCCTGGTTGGTCCCGAATGCTCCCCGAATGATGAGGGAATGTATGGCTATCATGTGAGATGGTTTTGGAGCTGATCTTGCTCAGCCATTGATTGTTTTACACAATCCACAGGCTGCCCAAAATAGGGCAGCCCCTTGTCATTACATTTTATGCTCATGCTACATAGTCATTTGATACCCGATTATGCTCGGTTGGTGTCTACATGTTTGGGAATGTATGCCTATGAGTTGGTACTTGATTTTGAGCTTGGTTTGAGCATTATTTTACTCATTTTTGGACTGTTATTTGTTACTGGAAACTTTAGGGCTAAAGCTATTTATGCTATAGTTGGGTTATGCCTATTGGTCACGGGATGCTCCCAACTACTCGGTATGATGTCATGATGTATTTGGACTATGCCACATGTCTTGTTTATGCTCCGGAATGCTTTTGAGCTGAGATTAGAGCCCTATTTGGATTTGACTGTCACTTCTTTGCAGCTGGCATTTCATCTATGACATGGTTTATGCCTAGGCTACCCAATACGGGTTATGATGTCTTGGTGAATGCTTTATGCTTTGGCTATGGATGGCAGTTGTTTGAGCTCGTCTCAACATTCATTTGAGTATTCCCTTGAGCAGTTGGACATTGACTTGGCTTTTTCCGTTATGACCTTGGATGCTATATGGGATTTGATGCTCTGATTATGGATCTTCGCTATTACTTGGATGCACTTACAGGTATTGAGTAGTGAACTGCTCCCTTGTTTTGGCAGTTGCCTATTCAGCTGTGATTGCTCATTTGCATTTGATATGAGGGATATTTACTGATCAGTGGACTTGGATAGTGCTTGGGATTTACAGTTATGGTTGTCTTGCTTCTATGTTGTATGGCATCTATGCTATTTGGGCTGCTATTGCCCGTGTATATCAGGGAGCAGTTGATCTTTATGGCCACCCGTGTACGCACATGTGGTCTGCTACTATGTATTTTATAGAGCCTGTTACCTAGATGCTTTTACACAGATATTTGGGCTTTTATTAGAGCTTGATTCTTGCAGGTTTATTTGCCACGTGCCATTCTTGGCTGGACATGTATATCAGTACACGGTATGAGACACTGCAAAGTTATGTATACTTCTATGTTTCAGGGATGCTTATGCATTTATGGCTCCAAGGCATGCTTATGCTTTTATGGCTATGGGCTACAATGGTTGGATATGTCATGCTTTGTCTGCTAGGCTTGTCCGTGTGGGAGCTTTTGCATCCGTGGTTAATGCCTTTATGTTCTCCCCTTCTGGTTTGGATGAGTCCCCTTTGCAATATGCTATGACGACTTCCAGCTCTTCTAGTCATGTAGACAGTCCTCTTGATGAGCCTATTCTCTCTGATGAGAGTTCCCTTGATTCATTGAGCTCCTTGGATGTATTGGACAGCCCTACTCATGCTATTATAGAGCAGTTGTCCTCTTCTACAGGTTTTACAAGTTCTGTTTGCTTTCATTGTGGAAAGACAGGGCATGTGAAGTGTAAATGCTTCAAGTGGATTAGAAAGCAGAAAAGATTGCGCCGCACTAGACATGAGAGCAGAGTCAGTGATACAGTAGGTGAGACCACTGTTGATAGTGGTATGGTGCATGTAGTTACCCATGATGATGCAGCTGAGCCTAGACTCCTGGCATCATGTTACCTTGCAGATTACTTGCTCAGTGATACGGCCTATATCTTTGATTGGCTTTTAGACAGTATGGCATCTTGTCATGTTACTCCGCATAGAGCTTGGTTTTCTTCTTACAGGGAGGTTGACGGATGTATTTCTTTGGGCCTTGAGCAGGATTGTCATGTTATTGGTACAGGGATATACACTTGGCTTTGCCAAATGGGTCTTCTCTTATGCTATGTGATGTCTTGCATATACCTACGCTCAGTAAGAGCCTAATCTCTGTCAGTCAGTTGCATGGTGCAAGCTATTATGTTTCTCTTGGGGATACTTCATGGAAAATCCGTCGTGGTTGCTTCGTATTGGCCAGAGGTGCTAGATATGGCAGTGATTATGTAGTGCATGTCTCTCATGAGGGAGATTCTATGGTTGCAGTTACACAGATACCACATGCATTGTTATGGCATTGTCGCCTAGGCCATGTACGACACACTCAGATGGATGGTATGGGATTATTGCTTACTTTTCCCCATGCTACTTGCCCTCATTGTACTCATGGTCCGTGGAGAGCCTCTTTGGCTTATGGCAATCGTATGAGGCATGCTCCTCTAGATCTAGTCCATGTTGCAATATATGGATCTATGCCTTCCCAGTTACTTAGTGGAGCATCATATTTATGACCTTCATGGATCATGCTACCCACCGTATTTGGGCTTACCCTTTGGTACGGATTGAGGATGCTGTTACTATGCTTGACAGGTTTATGGATTCTGCTAGTATCAGGCCTAGATGCTTGCAGATGGAATATGAGAGTCATGCTATCTCTCCCAGCTTACAGATCTCTTGTCAGCAATATGGCATTGTTTCTTATGCCCATAGTATTATGGGATTGCTCATGGCATGTGCTTGACTTTACAAGCAAAGGTTGCTTCTATGCTTACCACAGTTAGGTTGTCTTATGGCTTTTGGGCTGAGGCCCTTATGACAATAGTCTACTTGGTTAATCAGACGTCGTGTTTCTCTTTGGATGTTATTACTCTGCATGAGGCATGGAGTGACATGAGACCCTCCTATGATCGCTTGAGGATGTTAGGCTGCCAGGCATCCGTCAGTATGCCACATGAGCCTATGTCACGCAGATGCATACTCCTTGGTTATGGAGATGGTGACTTTACGGCTTACAGGTTTTGGGATTTATATGTCCAGCAGGTTCTACGCCTGTCTTTTATGAGACACAGATACCTCCCAGGCCTCTTGATGCATGTTCAATGCACTTTATGGCTGATTCTACAGCCATATGTCAATCTTCCACTTTGCTGAGGCCGCATACTGTCTTGAGACCTTGTTTGACTTGTGTCTGGGATGCTAGCCCTCTTTCGATGATTGACCTTGGAGAGTTTGTATGCTCTCCACTATCTTTTATGTGCTGCATTGATGCTATGCACCACTCTGATGCTTTACAACCGTGCACTTATGAGTTGTGTTGCTTGCTTCATGGGAAGTAGTCATGGATTGCTCTATTGTCTAGAGCTATGGGACTGCTTATCTTCTGGATGTTATGAACTTAGGGATACTTGACTCTTCTTGTGAAGAGGTTCCCGCCACTTATTGCACAGCTCGTTTTCTGATTGGGCGTTGGGTGAGATGTCATGATTTCTCACCCTGTCTCTTTTGTTTTGTTTTGTTTTTTTACTCCCTGGCCCATTGGCCTTTTAGTGGGAGTTTGTTGGGGTAAAAGGCCCTTGGGCCTGCCTATGTACAATGACCACCCATATTCTTTATTCATATATATATGAAAGTGCAATAAGACTGTCATAACATTGTTGACAACACCTACATTGTGTGTGCTCTTCTCTCCCGTGTCTCGTGCATCCCTTTCACTTGCTCTTGCTCTCAATATTCCTATCTACCCAATGCTTCAAATTAATTTGCGTATGTTGCTGGCATTGGCACCTTAAAATCTCAACAAATACCCCAATGACTCGTCGTTGGTATATTATTATAGACAAGGGCTCTTAAAAATAATCATAATTGTTATCTCAAAAATATATTTGTAATATAGACAATATCTCTATAATAGTCTACATCTTTGGCTCAATAAACAAAATTTTGTTGATGTTGATTATTCATCCTTTAAGAGAGAATTAGATTTGTCTCTACTAGTAATGGGACGGTTTCATGGTTTTGCTTTGGAGATATTTAAAAAAAAAAAACTCAAATTGGATAAGAATATGAAAGGTCATTAGATGATGTAAAAGTAGAGTCAACCTTTTATTTTGATATGTAAATTCACTTACTTTTCGTTTTTAAGTTTTGAATTTCGTTAGAGAACATAGTTTCGTGTGCATATTGTGGGAGCTATACATGTGTATATGTGGAATTAAAGTCATATGCTCTTACTTAGCAATATGCACAAGGGAGGGAGAGAGAGAGTGTGTGAGTGAGAGAGGCACATGTGAGTGAGAGAGAGGCAATCATGTCTCTCTCTATACAAATATTCTTTTTAAATTTTGCAGGTAGACTCCTCGGTAGACGCAAATTGTGTTTGGGGTTCGACTCCCCTTGAGTTTATCTTTATTTGTTTCATTTACTCTCACATTGATATTGATTATTACTTGTCTACATGACAGGTGAACAATGTCCAAACAGAATTTGAAAAAACACTTTGATGAAGGTTATGATTGAAATCAACTAGGAAGGTATAATCCTAATTTTTTTCAAGTATAATCCTGATTTGTACAAAGGCCCCTCTCACTAGTGTGTAATAGTACCTGATTTCCATTACGAGTGATGGCATAAGCATGGCTTAGATATCTCTAAAAATAATAGTAACCATTATGTTTATTTTCATTCAATCTCACATTCATGATAACCATAGTTTGTTTTAGTTTTAGTTTCAATTTCAACCTCATGTTGAACTATAGGACAATAACCATTATTACTTTTGAACTATATAAACCATTATTACTTCTGAACTACATCTACTCTGAAAACAGTAGGGAGGTTATTTGCTACACCTACTCTAAAAACAAATGATTTGATATGAATGATTGATTACTTGTTGATAATCGTAGTATTGTCTTGAAAAGTGTCCTTCAATGCTTGATAACAATACTTATACTAAGCAATTGATGACTACAACACAGTCATGCATCCGAGGCAATCGGTGAACAAGGATGAGATTGTGCGCATGTGAGAAGATGGACCTAATCGTGCACGCGAGAATGGACATTTCTTGAATCTTGGAGGAATGTTGAGCTCCCATTTAAGAAAACAACTAATTTTATTTGCATCTTTCTTTTTTTTCTCTTACATTGCCCAAGGTTTAATGACCTTTTACATGTGTCTTATTACCTATGTCGAATGGGCATCCTAAGTACCCAATCCCTTGCTCCAATTCTGCTACTTGGAAGTCTGGCTCCCTTAGCAACTTTGCTAACTCATTCAATCCTAGGAAAATAAGCTTGCTCATCAATTTATAAAATTAATTGGTTGAAGCACTAGCCCCATAAGATACCATTTCCCTTAAACTAAAATTTGGCAACTTCACCTTTATGTTTTTGCAAATCTTCTATTCACTAATATGAGACCAGTTGTATGCCTTGTAACATATGCAAATTCACTGAATCCAAATTAGTAATGTAGGGAGAATTTTTCGTTATTCCTCTATTCTCATTGCATTTCTTTTAAGCCTAAAATTATCATGCAATAACAAACATTATAACATATCTACCAGTAGAATCTATTGCTACCTCTGCATAGTATGCCCCCAATACGATTTTCCCAAAGATGAACCTCAATTAGATGACTTTAGACTTGACTACTTAAAGTACTACTGGCCCCTACCAATGCCCATTGACCTTTGAGTTCATGCTTCTATACTACACATCAATAGCATTTTCTAATGTTTCTATAGTGCACATCATAAAATGTAGGTTTGCTTGGTGAGAACTAATAGATACTTGGGTTGCACATATAGCCTATCTTGTAATCATCAACAGTTCACCATCTCTTCTTCTTACTTTCATTACACCTATAAGGCCATGGGAGAAAGAGAGTCGTGATTAGGATGCACACTTATAGATGGATACATTTAAATTGGAAATTTTGCAAATTCATCTCAAGATTTTGAATTTGCAAACCTCAAAGAATCCATCAAGATATATTTTGGACATGCTTTGCAATATTCAAGAAGAACAAAACGTTAAATCAAATCGAGTCAAATTGATATAATCCCTTGATCACTTATAATGGGATGGTTTCAAAAGAGGTTTAGTACCCCTTACTGAAGATTAAGATACATTACCTAAAATCCGCCTTCTCCTTGTAAAATTGGAACTTGAACAGAACATAGAGGAGAATCTATTGGTAGAATGCATGTCAAGAGATAGAGACCATTTGTTCTTGCCATACAAAGGATACCTATATTCCCTATATGCTCTTTTATACTTGGTATCAGCACATGTTTCTCATATTTTAGACATTCCAAGCTCCATTCTATGCATAGTAAAGAATCCCATAAGTATCTCTAACAATGCTATCCATCTTGGTGAACATCATAAAGTGTTTCATAGACCAACGCAACTGCAATTTCTTGACACCATCAATGCGTTTTAACACATAAACATTCCTGGGCTCTGCTGGATCACCGAAAACATAATGCATCTAGTCTTTTGTGCATCTATATGCAATCGGATTATCATTCATAAGGAGTGCAAACACTTGACTGAAAATGGCAGGAGTCAACTCAATACGACTTGCAATTTTGCAATTTGAGTGCCTCAAAATATCCATATGTATGGAGGCATGCACATTCAATGCCCAATGATCCCATGGCAACTAAGCATAATCATACAATCCAATCTTTTGCAACCATGACTAATGAACCTCTGCCTCAACATTCAAATACAAGGTGGAGTCCATGAAGGGAGTTCCAACAGCACTAGGATTGGAAAATGGAGCTTTCGGTGGTGTTATCTCTTCATTCCCCTGATGCACCGACCTATCGTCATCGCTGGCTACATAGAGTTCATCATCATCATCTTCTTGGCGGCCTTCTCCACCAAAGGTTACATGCACACTACAAAAATCTAGTCCCTTTCCCACTTTGTGAGTAATACAGTCCACATACTGGCATCAAGTGACATGTATCTTACAAGCATCTCTAGACTATATCCCATAAAAAATGAGGACATTTTTACTCAATCATCATGTACTTCAAAATTGGTCAATGGATGATGGTTTTTATTAGTACTAGCATATTTTGCTCCCCATGAAAACCATCATTCATGAGCTTTGTGTGTGTGTGTGTGTGTGTGTGTGTGTGTGTGTGTGTGTGTGTGTGTGTGTGTGTGTGTGTGTGTGTGTGTGTGTGCGCGTGCGCACGAGCACATGCACACACATGCAATCTCCATTCTCCTTGCAACTCCAACAATTGGTATTAGAGTGGGAGGGAGTCTCCAGTCAGTGTGCTAACAGAAATACTCACATACTTTATTTTGGACAAGATTCCATGTGCATAAAGAGATCGAGATAAGCCCAAAAGGGCTTGGCCTTAGCCTACTCCATTTTTCAATCTAACACTATTTTAGACTCCAAATTTTTTTCCTAAAGTAGTACACAAGTTGTTTCATATTTTTCTACAATTCTACAAAAAATATTCAAAAACTACAAAATAGGTCAAGGATTACAATTTTCACCACTATAGAGATGCTACATAAAGATTACTTGGTATTGGTAACCAGTGATAGACTGCTAGAAACAATCAATTTCAGGTTGCATATTACATATTTCAGAGCTTTGAATGTTACTAGTGGTTGCTATTGTATGTAGCAAGTGTTCCTAGAGTAGAGACTATGATGAATATGATGTAGCAATTATTAGCTACATATATTGTCATACTATCCATGCATATTTTCTCATAATGAGTAAGAATGTTGTTCCTTGATATATTGCAGTGGTTTCAGGGAGATTAGTCCTCTAATGTGCTTTTGAACATTTGGACATTGATATGTTTGCAATAACACCTAAATCGGCCTCTTTGTATGAGGCAATTCTAGGCTTAGGACATGCAGGCATACTAAATCCCATAGGCACAGAGAGGGAGATTGCTACCTATCCAATAACTATAAAGCATTGTACTTGACTATCACTTTTTCATATATGATGAATGCAATATCATGATGCTTTCCTCTTTTAGTTAGTGTCTTGGTCATTGTCAGTCTTATACACAAGATTGTGTTTATGAGTCCAAGTCTCAATCTTGGAACCTAATTCACTTGTGTAATAGGTCAAGTCTTTGTCTATGTCATCATGAGCTTAATCTTAATCTTCCATCCACCATAGCTTCTGCCATGCTCTAGATCCCACGTCTTTTGAAATGGTATCAGAGCCTAGTTGGGCATGGCCTAGCTCAGCACAACTCTTCTCTCTACTCTTCCAGCTTCTCCTAACCTCAAGTCAGCTCATGGTTCCAATTTTCATGATACCTTCAGTGAAGCTTTAATGGCTGCCATAGCCAAATAGGACCGTGCTCACTTGGAGGAGTTGGATCTCCACATAGAGGCCATATCTCTCCAATCTCTCTTCTGGGGAAACATTCTTGAACTCCCTGCGCTCCTACCTGGCACATCACAGCTTGACATTGCTGATCTATATGCCCAGCATTGTGTGATTTCCTTCTCGTTGTTAAAATAGCGCTTGTTGCCAATCATACAGTCAGCATGCTCTGCCTGCTTCACAATGTTGGACAAGACCATAGGGCTTTCAAAGCTCGACATCTAAGGCACCTTCCCACCGGAGATCTCATTGAGATATTGTTGTCTCAGGCTATTGCAGACGAAAAACCAATGGCTGTTGTAGACCCTAAGTTGGGAAGCCATAGCTTTTGAGCTCAAGCTCATAAAAACTCATCATTTTCTTCGTTCCTTCTCTCTTGCCACTCAAATGCCACCCTGATTGCACTGAATCTGAAGGTTTCATAAAAGATTTGGGATATTTTGAAGATTTTTTTGAAGTCTTGAAGACCTCAAGCAATAGCATGAATACCAAAGCTTCTTTCTTCCTCCATTTGGCAAGGCAAGTACTATCACTCTGATCTGATTATTTACTCAGTATTTAGAAAGATTTTATCAGAAAGGAGGGGACTCAAGCAACAGGTTCATCAAGCAAAGGATCAACATCAACATCAAACATCAAAAGTTCAAATTTGCTAGTATATCCTAATACTTACATAATGTTTTTTGGCACTCCAATATCTCTTGTGTCTTTTGACACATTAAGTTTCAACTCTTTTGCTGGTCAAAAAATCAAAGATTTGAAGTTGATTTTCAATGACAAACATGAATTTTTTCATGAAGATGCCATTTGTAAAGATAAGTGCAGCATTCACATGCCATCCATGGTTCCATTTGAAGAACTTGAAGACATGCCTACTACCTTAGAGATAGTGCAAGATTTTAAAGACATTTCTTCTATCTTGATGAAGACCGTGCAAAGCTCAAAGATTGTACCTTTGCTTGAGGGGGACAATAAAGAAAAGAACCAATTGACTAATGCAAGCAAAGTCCATGGAAATGATGACCGTGAAGGAAAGATCAATGCAAGCAAAATGGTGGAAGAAAATAAGAAGAAGAAGATCAACCATGAAGACATTGAAGCTGCAAATAAAGTGAAGAACAAGTACAGGATCAAAAAGAGCAAGCTGGACTACATCGACAAGGACAAGAAGACCTATAATGAACAAAAGATCTATGCCAAAAGAAATGCTAAAAACTGCAAGGGTCGTCGGTCCTTGACTCATTTTTTACTAGACTTTTTTAGTCTTGTAATGCCTAGCCCTAATGCTTCTGACATAAGCTTTTAAACTCCTCATATAGCCTTGTACTACAATCTCTGTACACTTTGTGAGGCCCCTGTTACAGCCTCTGGATGTCCACCATGCCTTTGGTACCCAAACTTGGCTTTTTCTGTGACAGTCTCTAGTGTTTGCCATGTTTATGGTGTGCCCACACTTTGCAGGTGGTGCTCTCACTAAAGCCTCTACACACTCTGTACTTTTCTGGTTGTTATTGAGGAGGGGTGTTGATATGTTTGCAATCACACCTAACTCAGCCTCTTTGTATGAGGCAGTTTTGGGCTTAGGACATGTAGGCAGACTAAATCCCATAGGCACAGAGAGGGAGACCACTACCTATCTAGCAATTATAAAGCATTGTACTTGACTATCACTTTTTCATATATGATGAATGCAATATCATGATGCTTTCCTCTTTCAGTTAGTGTCTTGTTCATTGTTAGTCTTATACACAAGATTGTGTTTATGAGTCCAAGTCTCAATCTTGGAACCCGATTCACTTGTGTAACAAGTCAAGTCTTTGTCTATGTCATCATGAGATTAATCTTCATCTTCCATCCACCATAGCTTTTGCCATGCTCTAGATCCCGCGTCTTTTGACATTGGATGATGTTATGTTGCTATATCTGTGAGGAGCATCGATGTTGTAATACCATGTTTTAATTATACATAGTAATTTTCATAGCATTATTGTTGAACCATGGTTCATTTTCTAGCTTCTCTCAATTCTAGTTATACTGAGTAGGTGTTGCAAAAAGTCCACCAATTTTGTGGTGCAATTTGTTGATTTCTTTGTTGCAGACACTTGATGATTAGTTGCTCTCTTGCACCAATGGCTTCATCATCTACAATGGATAGGGAATTGTATAACGTCAAGAAGTTTGATGGTACTTACTTGAGTTTGTGGAAGGAGCCAATCCAAGATGTCCTTATTCAAAACAAGTAGTTAAGGCCCATAAGAGGCATAGTTTGAAAACTTGTAGACACATTTGAAGGTGATTGGTCAAAGCTTGATGCATTGGCCAAATCCACTATTAGATGTACTTAGTAGAATTTGTATATTTTAAAGTTATGAATGAAACCACTACGCATGACTTATGGAAGAAGCTATGTGACACTCATGAGAAAAAAACTTCCTTTAAGAAGGTTTATCTCATGAAAAAAATGTTCGATTTGCAGATTAAGGAGGGCTCTAGTAGTGCCTATATCCGAATAAGTCCAATATCATTTTCAATCAGATGCACACTCAAAAGTGGAAATTGTAAGATGAGGTTAAGGCAATTTTTTTACTATACTCCTAACTTGCATCATGGGATACCTTTAGAATAGCCATTTTAGTAATTCAGCGCTAGATGGTGAGTTGGAGTTTAATGATGTTGTGAGTTGTTTATTAGGTAAAGAGATACACAAGAAATCCATGGACTAAGGCAAAAATGGTCAACTTGGGAAAAAAGAGGAAAAATATCATACAAAGGCAAAAACCAAGACCATGGATAGTCACGTAGAAAATCTAGGTTTAAGAAAGACATTGAATGCTTCCATTGTGGTAAAACATGACATATTAAGAATGACTTTTACAAATGGAAGAGAGAGAAAAATGATATGAAGGAGGAGGACATGCATGCTAACAAGAAAGAAGGTAAAGGAAAGATAAAGATTGAAAAAGTCAATGCACTGTGATTGTGCATAATGATAACGATGAGGTATTAGCTACTTCTACTCATCTTACACATATGCTAGTTGCAACAAATAGACAATTAGCTCAAGATTGGATTCTTGATTCTAGCACATCTTTTCATGTGACTCCTCATAAAAGGAGTGGTATTATTCATATGACAATAGTAGGCATGGATCAGTCCATCTTAGTAATAACTATGTATATGATATAGTTTGTGGCAGGTGATGTGTAGTTTTCTTTCCAGAATGAATCTACCTTTACTCTTCAAAATGTCCACCATGTTACGATCATTTGTTGTTGGTAAAGGAGCCAAATGTGTCACTTTATATCCCCTTTATGTATCCTCTGTCAAAAATCATGTAACTATAGTAGCCGAGTAGTCAAATGTATCTTTGTGGCATTGTTGGGACATATGTCTAGAAAAGGAGTGAAAATGCTATCTCAGTTGGGTTACTTGTCTTCTCTTGATTTTTCTAATCATTTTATTTGTAAATATTCTATATAGAAAGCATACATGTTCAACCATTAAGAAAAAATTAAGTAGGAAAATGAGTGAGTTGCTTGACTTAGTTGCATATTATTATTTTTTGGCCTATTTCTACAAAGTCATCATTGGGGGGGGGGGGAGGGATAAGGTTATGGGATTTGTTGCTATACCATGGCGTTGGAGACAGAAATGCCTATATAGGGAGTAGTAGTGACTCTGAGCTCTACTTGGTTTCCACTTTACATGTGATTCCTTATACTCATTAGTGTGGTGAACCCTCACATGTGCAGCATCATAAGGGTGTAGTCATGAGATGTGCCTCAATGTTATATCTTTCGATATCATGAATATAAAGGATTCCTTATTGATATATCTTGTGTTCCTTTTCACTACACCATTTTGTGCCTCATGATAGGTTATGACTTGGAAGTCCCGTGAAGGTCCGTAACACCTGGTATCAAAGCAACTCTAGCATAGAGCATACTAGCTTGAGAGGGGAGCAGGCTCACAGATGGGGAGGAGATCCTACCATAAGGCATTGCACAACACGATGCGATGACCCCGACATGACATGATGTGACACAACACAACATGGCGCAAGACCTCTCGGACATGTTACCTACTAATAATTAGGAGAGAACCTACTGTGCCAACAAAGTTGAGAGGGAGTTGTGGCATGATAGGGATGTGTGGCATACCATTTAAAGATGACTTGGAGAGAGCTAAAGTTGTAAAAGGATACTTCCTTTGAAGAGGAAGATGAGCTATATCACTGGCTCAAATTTACATACAAGAAGAAAGAGCTACGACTCAAACTAATCAAGCACAGACAAAGAAGACCATCAAAGCACTAGAGAAGACCCACAAAGGAATAGAAGTGTTGCACAATCTCAAAGAGAAGGCTGAAGAGCTAGATGAATACTTGGAAGGAGGTTGACCACCAATTGATCATGGTGCAAGAGAGAACTAGGTTGTGGCAGGTGAGAATGGCCCGAGACCTCGCGACACAGAACTGCAAGAAGAAATCATGCTGAGGTGGAGCTAAGAGACTACATCTGGATCTAAAGAAGCCAAAGAACAGGCTGAACCATACTTAAAGTAGATGAGAGCCAAAAGATTCCAAGAGTTGAAGAATGGAGTGAAGCCAATTAAAGAAGAACCGAGGAGCTAAGAAAACAAGGAACATGTGAAAGAAGAGGAAGATTCATGGCCTGATGAAGATGAAGATAAAGACAAGGGAGAGGATGAGCTTAGCCCCCAGATCTTGTAACATCCCGTCCCCAATAAGAAGGAGCCGACTGCTACTTCGCCAACTACTCTCTTGAAAACTACTACCCAGGTGGCAAGCATGAAGACCAATACCTCTACAATGAATACCCTCCTGAAGGAGATGGATAACTACTACCCCAAATATTTTCCCATTGACTACCACCTAGAAGGAGAATACCCTATACCAACTACCCCTATCTCGAAGAATGCCAACCCGAAGGAAGTCAAGAGGAGGAGGAAATGATAGAGTATTATATGAAGGGAGAAGGATGGAGAATGGATATGCATTCAAAGGTAGAAAATATTATAATGGAACAAGAAAGAAGATGAACATAGGTGGGCATGTTAGAAGGATGAACCCTTACCCCCATGGGTTGTAGCCTAGTTGAAAGAAGAACCACTGCTAGAAGAAATCGAGTTTGAGAAGGGGGAGGATGAGCTTGATCCTGATCTTGGAACACATCCACCCATTGAGATTGAGGGTGAGGCCAAGTTGGCACCCTCTTGTGAGACATGGGATGCCTTAGAAGAAGATGATGAAGAAGTAGATGAGGAGATAGACTTAGAAGATGAAAATGGAAGGACGAAAGCACCTTGGGCAGGGCATCCACCACTACATGGAGCCAACACTTCTACTCTAGAGGATGATATAGATGGAGGAGAAAAAAAGATAAAGAAGAAGAAGAAAGGAAGAGGAGGAGCTCAACCTAAATGAATGAAGAAGATGAGAGCATGCTTGCTCCTTACTCTATCTCTGCCTCTCTCAATCTCAACATGGTATCAGAGCACCCATGACTGGGCTCTGTAGAGTGCATATGGGAAGAAGAAGATCTGAAGATTAAACTGTCAAGATTGAAGAGAACAAAGGACTGACTGTCATTTTCCTCCACTGCTCTAACACAAGGTAGGCATTTGTTCATGTGAGACTCTATGCTTCATGGCAGCAGCGAAGACTTGTCTGGGAGTCTTTGGGAGCATCCTTGAGCACATTTGAGTGCTCATCATCATCATTATCATCAATAGTAGCTGCTGGAACCAGATCTACAAGCTGCGTGATTGCGCCAGATTCAAGGGCTGCTCCTTCACACAGAGACTCAGGCTATTGATGGTTCCTGAGGTGATATAAACCATGTCTACACTAAATGGAAGGTGGTCTACATCAATGGTAAAAAAATGCTTGCATATGAGCTCATCTATGAGCTGTACAGAGACAGACTGCAGGTTTGAAAAAGACAGTTCACTGCTGTGTACAGTGAATATTCAGCAACAAAGTACTTGACAATAAGTAAAAGATTGAGGCTTCCGGGCATGCTCAAAAGGGTCTGTTGAGTATATACATATTTGTGAAGACATATGCATTGACTGATATGGTTATGGACTGAAGTTATTGACTGAAATGCTCATTTCTGGGAAGTCATTGACAGGTTGAAAACTGTCATTGAATGCAGGCAGCAAGCACCATCTTCTATTGAAGCATGTTATGACACTGTTGATCTCTAACAACTGTGTGCTATTGGGAATATATCTGGGAATGCTTGGAGCATTGAATCGGGCATTGAGCATGATTAAAAACTGAAATCTGAAGTTGAAATTGAATGCATTTACAGTGTCTTGGCTGGGTACAAACTGTAATTGCAATGTATGCAACTGGCTATTGAAGACATCTTGTTTATGGGTGCCCATATGGTCATGCAGTGACCTTAACACTTTAAAGTGGATGTTTGGCATGTTTTTGAGCTAGTTTGGAGCTAAAAAGGCTTGACATCACTGAGCATTATGCAATCTATGAGCAGGAAGTTTGACACCTATACTTGCTGATTATGCACTATTTTGTGCCCGTATGGTTATGCTTGGACTACTACATGTACTAGCAGTTGTCTATGAAGGTTTGGGACATGTATGACATGTATATGACTTAGTTTTGGCTTTGAATAAGCTGCTGGTCACTAACAGTTACAGTTTTCAGACTGTATGTATTTATCCTAGCAGTGAGGTTGCAGGAGTTTAAGCTGAAGCAACTCCAAAGCATATGTCTTGACTGTTATACTTATGAGTTAGACCACTGGTTGTGGACTATTTTGAGCTATCATTGGGCTAAAATACTCTAGTTTTTTACTGCAATTAATTACAGAAAACTTTCATAAACAGTTGAGGATTGAACTTGGTCAGCCATACTTGTTGGCTTGCAGGAAGTCAACAGGCAGTGACTAAATAGTGTCTGGTACAACATGGCTAATGCAAAGAGGACTGACAACATAACCCAAATAGTGGGGGAAAAGCTTAACAGTAACAATTATCCCATATGGAAGTTCCGCATGGAGAACTTCTTAATAGGGAAAGGCTATTGGGAGTTGGTGTTGGAGCGGAAGCTGAACTTGAGCTCCCAGATCGACCTACGGCTAATCAGAGACGATTACACCGAGCTTGGACAGAAAGAGCTCGTAGAGTCTTGCACTGGCTCTCTTTATGTATCTCAGATGCCATGGTAATGTAGATAATGAACTGCATCTCTCCTAAGGATGCATGGGACATTTTGGTCAAGTATTATGGCACAACCACAAGTGCCAGAAAGATACACAGAAGTTCAACAACATGGAGAGGAAGAGCAGATCTATACAGGATTATGTCACGGAGGTTAAGACCATTGCAGATCAGTTGGCATCTATTGGTTCACAGGTTGAAGATGAAGACATGGTTGCTGTGACTTTGAATGGCTTGGGGCCTAAGTATAAGTCTTTTGACACTTCTGTGTTTGTGTGGGCTGAAATGCCTGATTTCAATGAGTTGGTTGTATTGCTTATCCATGAAGAGGTTAAGCTTGGCTTGGCTGCAGGATCTAGCAGTTCTAAAAATAAGGATGTAGTTTTCTAATCCAATCAGCATGCCCGTGGAAACCGTGGTAGAGGCTATGGATTTGGCAGAGGAGGCCAGCAAAATGCATCCTATGGCAATAACAACCAGCAGGTATCGAATGCAAGATGTGTTGGAAACTTTAGAGGCAGGGGGAGATCTAGCCCTAGAGGTAGAGGCCCCTGGCAACAGCAGCATCCATCTGACAATCCGAACAAGGATAAGGATTGTCATTACTGCGAGAAGTATGGGCATATTGCCAAGGATTGCTGGAAGAAGCAGGGCAATCAGAAAGGCAAACAACATGGGCACTTTGCTACATCTAGTTAGGCAGCTGATACTTCAAGAGATAGATTGTTTGCCATGCAGTATGTAAAAGACAGAGTTGCTGAAAAATCCACTGATGATGCAGTTTGGATATTGATTCAAAGGCATCGAACCATATGACTCCTCATGGTGATTGGTTCACTAATATGGTGGTTGAAAAAAATGGCTATGTCTGTATAGTTGATGGCACGCAGCATAGCATTGAGCATAAAGGCAAAGTGCCTCTTGTGGTTCATGATGGCAAAAAGAAAAATTTGCATGATGTATTGCATGTTCCTTCGATTACGAAGAACCTACTGTCTGTTGGTCAGATGATGGAGCAGAACTTGCAAGTTAGATTCAACAAGCATGGTTGCTTTATTGAAGAGTTTGGTAATGAAGGCAAGTTGATAGCTCGCGGTCACAGGAATGGCAAAATGTTTACTCTTGATGCTACTTTGCCAGAGCTGAATTCAACCATGTTTACCCATGGTTTTGGCACTATTAGAGACTTGGAAATTTGGCACAAGAGAGTGGGGCGTGTAAATTTGCAAAGGCTGCAAATTATGTAGAAAAACCAGCTGGTTACAGGTTTACCCAAGTTCCAATATTCAGATATTGGTCATGTATATGATACTTGCCGGTTTGGTAAGTAGTCAAGGTTGCCATTTGTCAGGCATGTAAGGCAGAGTACATGTCCGTTGCAGTTAGTGCACTCTGATGTTTGGGGGCCAGCCCATAATGCATCCATGGGAGGCTCGAAGTATTATGTGGCATTCATTGATGATTACAGTCGCTATACTTGGGTTTACATTCTGAAGACAAAGGATGAGGTGTTTGCTGTTTTTCAGCAGGTTGAAAAGGAATTTGACTGTTATATCTCTTACTTGAGATCACTCCTAAGCAGAATGGGGTAGCTAAAAGAAAGAACAGGGTATTGATGGAAGCTGCTCGTGCCATGATGAATGAGAAGAAGATGCCACTCTATTATTGGGCTGAGGTTGTTATGACAGCCATGTATATCTTGAATCGGACTCCCACTGCAGGTATTCATGAGATGACACCGTTTGAGAAGCTGTATGGCCATAAGTCGGATATAAGTCACATGAAAGTCTTTGGCTGTCTTGCTTATATGCATATTCTAGATGAAAAAAGGAAGAAGCTGGATCCAAAAGCGCATAAGTGTGTTTTCATTGGATATTCACAGGAGAAGAAGGCATACAAATGCTATGATCCCTCTACCAGGGAGACCTTAGTGAGCAGGGATGTTATTTTTGATGAGATGGGTTTTTGGTATGTATCACCGGCTACAGCGCTATCAGATATGCCTTCTACTCATGTATCCACAGTTGATATGCAGCAGAGCATTGATATGACAGAACCTAGTAGTCAGACAACATCCCCATGGACAGGGAGATTGAGGTGCTCACCGTCCACTGACACCAGTATATCAGTGAGGGGGAGATATGATGTCGTGGACAAAGGAAAAGAGAAAGTTACTGAGGATGTATCTAGGATGATGACACCTGGTAGGATGACTTTTGGATATGAGTCTACTGACACTTTAGACAGTGAACTTGGTATTCCGACTATCTATACGCATGGCGCAAGGCAAAGCACGTACATTCCGCCTCATGAGAGAGGGGAATCGAGCAATGCACCACAGCTTAGACGCTCACAAAGGGTCAAATACCCCGTTGACAGGTTGACATATAGTGGCTAGACTGCAAAGCATTATGCTTACATGACAAAAGTTATGGAGATCAAAGAACCAGGTACATATGCTAAAGCAGTGGAAAATGAGAACTGGTGTGCAGCCATGGATGAAGAAATGAATGCCTTGGCTAAAAATAAGACATGGGATCTTGTGCCATTGCCTGAAGGAAAAAAGACCATTGGCTGCAAATGGGTCTACAAAATCAAATGCAAGTCAGATGGCAGTGTGGAAAGGTACAAAGCTAGGCTGGTTGCTAAGGGGTATGCCCAACAATATGGACTTGATTATGAGGAAACATTCAGCCCTGTTGCCAAGATGGCAACCATACGCACTGTGATTGCCTTGGCTGCTACTAGAGGCTGGAAATTACAGCAGATGGACGTTAAGAATGCATTTCTTAACGATGACTTAGCAGAGGATGTCTATATGGTTCAGCCAGAAGGGTATGTTCACCCTGATTTTCAGCATTATGTATGCAAGCTGAAAAAGGCACTGTATGGGCTGAAGCAAGCTTTGAGAGCTTGGCATGCTAGGATCAATAACTACTTGCAGAGGTTGGGATTTACTATTGGTAGGGCTGATCACAGCCTATTTACAAAGAAGACTAACAGTGGCTTGGTAGTGCTGGTCATATATGTTGATGATTTGATAATCACTAGTGATGATGACTTGGGCATACAGCATGTAATGAAGATGCTGAAATCTGAATTTGACATGAAAGATCTAGGTGAATTAAAGTACTTTTTGGGTATTGAGGTAATCAAGGCTAAAAATGGTTTATGGCTGATGCAGAAACATTATGCCATGGAAATGCTGAAGAAGTATGGCATGGCTGAATGCAAACCATTGGATACACACCTTGATCAGAATGTCAAGCTGGACATTAGCATTGGAGCTGAAATTCAGGATGTGACTATGTACAAGCAGATGGTTGGAAGTCTGATCTACTTGACCATCACTAGGCCAGATTTGAGTTACACAGTTGGGTTCATAAGTTAATTTATGCAGAAGCCTAGGAAGCCACGCTTGGATGCTGTTAGGTGGATTATGAGATATGTTAAGTCCACTGTAGATTATGGGCTATTCTATATGAGAGATAAGCCCTTGAAACAGGTTGGATACACAGATGCGGATTGGGCAGGATGCTCATATGATCGCAGATCTACGAGTGGTTATGCTTTTGGCTTTGGAAGTGGCATGATCAGCTGGAGCAGCAAGAAGCAACCATCGGTTGCACTGTCTAGTATACTGAGGCAGAGTACAGGGGTGTTGCATTGGCAGCATGTGAGATTTCATGGCTGCTCAAGCTTATGGCTGATTTGGATATTTAGGTGGATGCTCTAGTGACCTTATTATGTGACAATCTCAGTAGTGTACTCCTAGCAACGAATCCAGTATACCATGCCAAGACAAAACACATAGAGGTACACTACCATTTTATCAGAGAGATGGTTCTTGCAGGGAGAGTAGATCTTATGCATGTGAAGACTGATGAACAGGTTGCAGATATCTTTACCAAGTCTTTGGGTAAATATAAGTTTAGTAGTTTTAGACAACTACTTGGAGTTCATAAGATGATTTGAGCTTGAGGGGGAGTGTTAGAATATCAAGCTCATACTATTCTCCTATTAGTATGTGTGACCGACATTAGTCTTGTCCAGCTGTATCAGCCAAGTGTGGGACATTAAATAAGTCGGTGGTCTTAGACCCAGTGTGAATGGTCCTATGGACCTTAGTACTATTGTATACACTTACTCTATGTGTGTGGTTAAGGGAGAATGAATGAATGAAGAAGATGAGAGCATACTTGCTCCTTACTCTGTCTCTGCCTCTCTCAATCTCAACAAGAGTGAGTGAGTGGGAGTGAGGGATCAAGAGGGTGAATCTCTTCACCATCTCCTCTTCTCTTTCCTTCTCTTACGCACACGGCTATGGCGTTTAGAGCTTGGAGATGGAGGAGGCTTGAGCATGCTTGAGCTAGCATCTAGGATCGTGGAGCTACCGAAGTGCATAAGAGAGAAGGCAACTCATATCAGCATCAAGGTAAGCTCACTACACTCGTAGGATCGATGGCACGTCAGCTATGTGAGAGGTAGCCATTAGAGCTCGCTTGGAACGCTTGAAACAATAAGCGGTCCGTGGGTCTTGGCACTTGAGCGAAGGCTCCCACATTTTGGTTCCATTGCTGGGACCAACGGATTCAAGCTTGAGCACTTGCACGCCCCATATCGAGCATCGAAGTAAGGGATTCTCCCCCGAAACGGAGCTTGAGGTAGGTAGGAAGGTTGGGTGTTTTGATCTTTGAAACAAGTAAGTATTTTGGGTTTGTTTGTTTGTTTGATGATTGGAAAATAGGGAGAAATCATTTCAGTTTGTTGCTTTCGATTCTCGTTGCATTTAGTATAGGATAGGATTAGGAAATCGAACCGGGAAAGGTTAGGGTTTACTGTTGCAAACAGGGCAAAACATGGCATAAAACATGCAAAAAATGGCAAAAAGCTGGCTTGGGATACTTAATCTCGGCAAATGAGTGATTGAGAATGTCAAAGCCCTACCCGAGAAGGGGTTTAAGAGCAAGGAGACCAAGGGAGAGTTCATTTGAAACTGTTGCACTGAGAGAGAGAGAGAGAGAGAGAGAGAGGGAGAGAGAGAGAGAGAGAGAGAGAGAGATCTCGCAAAGGTTCGATTCGATCTCGTCATCGGAGAGCCTACCGCTCACCCCAGATATACCAATCACTTTCCTTGGTGCCTTAGCCAGGATCTGGAAGTTTGTCCTTGGGATGATTGCCTGACTAGGGAGATTTGATCGAAATCGTCATTGCCCGGCATTCGTCATGCCGCGTTCGGCCCATCCGAATGGCCCTTGTTAGTCCGAGTCCCAGACTCGGCCCTCGGACCCGCCCATTCGGACCTCGACCCGAAAACCCTAATCGGCCCTCAGCCCCCAACACTCGACTCGGCCCCGTCCGAGTTACTCCACTCGGCCCTTTGACCAAACCAACACTTGGCCCGAAGTCCACTCGACCTAGGACCCGACTCGGCCCTCGGCCCAACATCTGGCTCGGCCCATCTGAGTTACTCCACTCGGACCTCAGCCTACAAAAAACTTTTTGCACTCGGACAAGCGCGATTCGGCCCCTCCGAGTCACTCGCTCGGCCCCTGCAATTCGGACCAGTTGGGCCCAGTCTGTGTCTAACTCAATCTTAGAGATTTGACTTGACCCAAGTGGAGCTCAGCAACGCAACCTGTTGTAAGCCCTCCTGACGTTTAGAGCGTGATTTTGGTGCACCGAGTAGACAAAATCGTAAGGCATAGCCGCTTAACAGTTTGAGTGGGCTGTTGCGATACCTAGAAACCCAGAGACCTAGAGGTAACCCACCAAGCCATAAAACCCTGATCAAGCCCAAAAAACGGCAAGGCAACGTAACTGAAAGGCCCTAAATTCCATCTAGATGGCCAGAGAATTGATCTACAAAGCCTATCAGGCCCGAGGGTGCATGAGACGCTTAGAGGCTGTTTGCTGCACTCACCTTGAATTTCTGTACTTGAAGTGCACTTAAGAAAAACTGAAAGCCTGATTGAACACAAGTGCACCGGAAAGAACACACGCACGGAGTGAAGATAACTTGAGGATTGTAATTAATAAGTCAAAGAACTCACTCAGATAAGCCACTCAAGGAACCTACGAATAGGAGAGAACCCAGGATGGAGACAAACCATCAATATGCAAAGTAGGACCAAGCAAGCGGCGCAAATGAAAGGGATTTGACAAACCCACTCAATTTGATCGATATCTTGGCGAAGCGCGAGAACTCGACTATGGCGAAAAAAAGCTCGGACCGCATGTCTAACAAGGAACTCGACTTGGGCGTCTTCCCAGAGGCTATTTAGCAACTGGTCAGCAGCTACAATGCACATGCCCGATATGAGCACCGCAGTCGGACAGTAGATGCTATCATTGCAAACTTAGAAGAAGAGAGGAAGCTAGCCCATAAGGCATTGCAAGGCATAGCCGCATACGATAGAGACCAGCAGGCCAGAAGTCAAAGGCAAAGCACGGAGTTGCGTGAGGTACAGCGAGTGCTAAACTTAGCCGACAGAAACCGGACGGATCACGAGAGAGCCCTAGAAGGAGACTTAACGCTGAGCGAACTTCTTATGAAGCGATTGTTAGACAACACCGCAGCAGAGCAAAGTGCTACAACATTGGCGACCTCACTGCTGGCAAGATTAGGAGCAACCCAAGGCTCTAAGAGCTAGTCTAAAATCCTGATAGTCGTAACGCAGCTCGACAAGTACCAACCCCATGACGACCCATACATCTTTGTAGAGCAGTTCGAGCAAGTCTGCGAAGCCAACGGCCTCAGCGACCTGACTCAACGTTCTCAAGCGTTCGGGCTCTGCTTAGGTGACAAGGACAGGACCTAGCATACAAGCTTAGACACCGCAGAGCGGGCAAAACTTCAATAGCCTCAATAATCTCTTCATTAAGAGATTTGTTGAGCCTGGATACTCCGACAATCTACTAGTGCAACTGATGAATGTCAAGCAGAAAGAGAAGGAGGACATTCGCGATTACATAACCCGCATAAGGAGCCTCTTTAAGAGAATCCCTACAGGTGAACGACTGACTGAAAGAGCAGTTTCAATTGTGTTCATCAGCGAAATTCAAAACAAGGAACTGTATAAGGCTTTGCAGCCAACTCGAGCTTGCAGCGAGACATGCTAGCTAGGTTTTTTGAGGAAGCTATCAGAGTTGATGATTAACTAAAAGAAAGGAGCTCCAGGAGCTCCAACTCAGAAGAAACCATCTCGCAAGGTTTGAAAAGAGCACCAACCTCTGGTGAGCAACCAGCCCCATCATCCCAAGATAAGGGGAAGGCCACCAAGACGAACCACGACTTGACTGATGTCAAGATGGAGATAGTGAAGCTGCAAGACCTATGGAGACGACCAACGTGGCCACACATTCAATGTGTGTACTGTGGCAGAAATCATTTGCCAGCTGAGTGTCAAGACCCTCGGTCGAGACCTTGCTCTAACTGCGGCAGGTTCGGTCACGACGTTATGCACTGCAGATTGCCCAAGAGACTTCCGTACTCCCAACCATATGGTCAGCCTTACCTAGCAAACTGGCCGCATCCACTTTTTGGAAGGGGAGCCCCATTGGCCCTCCCTGCGCCTAATGACATTAAGCCGGCTATCCCCTGTTGAGATATCGAGCTCCACTCGTGATACGCCAGGGTGACCGTTGTGTATTTATGTCACCGACTTGTCAGTTGCAGACGCGGTTGGTACACCGCCCATGAATAATAGCTACATGATAGCTATCCTTATCTATTCTAGTTCGTGGCTCAGTTAGTATGCCACCTTAGTTAGTTGAGTTTGGTTTGAGACCCATATATAGGGTTCTTCTATTTCTTTGTATGAGAGTTCTTTTGGTTTACACAACTAAGAAGAGAAAAACTATTTTCAGCCTCCACCCTTGTGTGTATTCCCCCATTGTGCAAGCAAGAAAGCTACAAGTGAGACTCGTTCCTTCTCTCGCACAATCTTGACATGGTATCAGAGCCTTGTTCGTGGTAAGGAGCTCAAGAAAGCAAGCCAAGCTCGCGGTGGTCTGGTAAGAGGAGCAGTGCTGCTTTCATTTTCTGTTTTGGGAGCAGATCTCTGCAGGTAGCACAGCCGGAAATTGCAGGAGTGCATTGTCTCAGGTTGAGACGCCCTTCACGGTGAAGCAAGAGGGCAGTATATGCGGCGGGCAAGGGCTTTAGCCCTTGGCGACCCTGTTTTTTTGATTTGAGGCCATTTCGGGGCCTGTTTTGGAGGCGGAAGTTTTCTGCACGCACTCAGGAAAAGGCCGTGTTTTATGCTGTGCGACCACTGTTCTACAAGTCGGTGAAAAGTTATTGTAGAAATTGCATCGTATGCTTGTGCGTAGAGACATTGGGAGTTTCAGAATCATCCTTGGTTCCTGTTTATGCAAAATCGTCACTAGGAAGTGACTGTGTGGTCAAATACCACTTTCGCCAGTTTTGCAGATTTGCCCTTGTGAGGGTGAAGCTGAGTTTTTGCAGTGACAGAATTTTTCGCAGTGTTCTGTAATGGCGTCTGATTCTCTTTCACAGATTGTAACTGAAAAGCTTGACAAGAACAACTTCCAGGCATGGAAGTTTAGAATGACGAATTTCCTTATGGGAAAAGGATATTGGGAATTTGTTGCAGGAAATGAAGAAGAACCAGTTCTTCCTGATGTTCCCAATCAACAGCAAATGCAGGCATTCAAGGCATGGCATGAGAGAGCCAGGAAAGTTATGTACTGGCTGTCTATCAACATTTCAGACTCTATGATTGTGCATATTCAGGATGCAAGTACGCCAAAGGAGGCATGGGATACTCTGTCAAAGATGTATAGCACAAATACGCAAGCCAGGAAAATGCAGCTCAAGCAAGAGTTGCACAATGTGCAAAGAGAAAATATGAGCATCAATGACTACCACATGAAGGTGAAGAAGATTGCAGATGCACTTGCTTCCATTGGGTCGCCAGTGGAAGATGATGATTTAGTTTCTGTGACCTTGAATGGTCTAGGAAAGGATTATGCACAATTTCGGACATCCATTTCAGTTCGTGAAAGATTTCCTGATTTTGAGGAGTTGATTGCTCTTCTAATTTCTGAGGAGCAGAGAAATAGTGGTGCATCTTCTTCAGGAGGAACTTCAAAAGAAACTGTCTTCTACTCAAATGCTGGAAGAGGTAGAGGCAGAGGTAGAGGAGGCCGATTTGGAGGCCGTCGTAGAAATCAGAATATGCAGCAAACTCAAGAAAACCAGTCCTATGGAGGAGGACGTGGTAACTCTAGAGGCAGGGGGAGCCAAAGAGGTCGTGGTGGATGGCAAAGAGGCCAAAATGCAAACAGTAATGTTGAATGCTACTATTGTGGTAAAATGGGTCATATGGCTAAAGACTGCTATAAAAAGCAGAATGACATCATGAATGGAAAACTGCAACAAGGAAATTATGCATCTTCTAGTAGACAGGGTGATGACAGAAATGAGCATTTGTTTATGGTGCAGCACAAAGGAAATTATGCATCTTCTAGTAGACAGGGTGATGACAGAAATGAGCATTTGTTTATGGTGCAGCACATGAACAATTCTGTGACAAGTGCAAAAGAAAGCAACGATGTGTGGTATGTTGACTCAGGTGCATCAAACCACATGACAGGTCATGCAGAATGGATGGAGGATGCAAGGAAAATGGAAAAACCAGGATTTATGGAGACTGGTGATGATATTGCACATCCGATTGTACAGATTGGAAAAATTCCTTTGTCTATGCAGGATGGGAAAAAGAAATACCTGTCCGATGTATTTCATGTCCCGAATATCACCAAGAATCTGGTTTCTGTTGGTCAAATGGTTGAACAGGGCTTGCAGGTCAGATTTAATCCTCATGGATGCTTTGTTGAGGATATGAAAAATAAAGGTCGCTTGATAGCAAAAGGAAAGAAGAAGGGCAGAATGTTTACGTTGGATGCAGACATGTCTGAATTGAGTGCAGCAATGTTTGCACATGGGACCGGTGTAGTTGCAGATATTGATATCTGGCATAAACGCATTGGTCATGTTAATGTACAGCGACTTAAATCAATGCAGGCCCAAAATATTGTTGCAGGATTGCCTAGATTCAAGGTTGCAGAAATGCATAAGGTATGTGAACCCTGTCAGTTTGGAAAACAGGCAAGGAAACCATTTCCTAGACATGTTCAAGAGAGTAAGAAGCCATTGGAATTAATCAACTTTGATGTGTGGACTACTAAAGCTGCATCTCTTGGAGGCTGTCATTATTTTGTTACTTTTATTGATGACTATAGCAGAAAAGTATGGGTGTATTTTATGAAAAAGAAAAGTGAAGTTTTTGGGCATTTCAAAACTCTTAAAGCTATGGTTGAAAAAGAAACAGGCCTGCAAATAAAATGCCTAAGGTCAGATGGAGGGGGAGAGTACCTCTCAAATGAGTTTGCAAGGTTCTTGCAGGAGCATGGCATAAAGCAGCAATATTTATGCAGTCATACCCCACAGCAAAATGGAATTGCAGAAAGAAAAAACAGACATATTGGAGAGGTGTCTCGTGCCATGCTCAATGAAAAAGACCTGCCAGATTTTTATTGGGCTGAAGCAGTTGCTACAGCAGTCTACATAATGAACAGGACTCCCACTGCAGCAATACATGGAATGACTCCAGAGGAGAGGTATACTGGTAGGAAACCAGATATTTCTCATTTGAAAATTTTTGGTTGCATTGCCTATGTACATGTGCCAGATGAGTTGAGATCCAAGTTGGATCCAAAAGCTGAGAAGTGCATCTTTATTGGTTACTCTCTGCAGCAAAAAGGGTATAGATGCTATAACCCTTCTACTCGTAAGTTTACAGTGAGCAGAGATGTTGTTTTTGATGAGATGAGTAGCTGGTATAAACTAGTAAATGTGATTGATGATGTAGATGCACAAAATGGTAATGCTGCACAGAATTCACAGCAGCAGTCACAAAATATTAGTGGACCTGGAGCGTCCTCTAGCAGTGGTTCACATTCTTCGCCATGGACAGGCAGATTGAGATCAGGAGAATCTTCTCAAAGTAATGCAGATAGTGGTATGCAGGTATCACAAAAAGGAAAAGAGAAGGTTGATCAGCCCATGTTTGATGTGAATGCAGGTCACTCTTATGTGGATGGTGAATCCAGTGGCTCAGAATAGAGCATTGATGATGAGTTGGGTATTCCTTCTATTGTTACACCTGGAGTAAGGAAGACCAGGGATGTTTTGAGAGCACCTGGGAGTGAACCCACTTTGCGCAGGTCTACCAGAGTTAGGTATCCTGTGGATAGGCTGAAATATGATGGATTTACAGCCATTCACTATGCATATATGGTCAAGGTAATACAGGAACCAGAACCCACTTCTTTTGAGCAAGCCATGGGAAAAGAAAAATGGAAGAAAGCCATGGATGAAGAAATGGATGCCTTGGAAGTAAATGCTACATGGGAATTGGTACCTTTGCCTAAAGGTAAGAATGCAATTGGCTGTAAGTGGGTTTATAAGGTGAAGCACAATGCAGATGGTTCTGTGAACAGATACAAGGCAAGATTAGTAGTCAAGGGGTATGCACAAACATATGGCATTGACTATGAAGAAACATTCAGTCCAGTTGCAAGGATGGCAACCGTAAGAGCAGTCATTGCTATGGCTGCATCAAAGGGATGGTCTTTACATCAGATGGATGTAAAGAATGCCTTCTTGCATGGTGATTTGCAAGAAGAGGTCTATATGGAGCAGCCACCAGGTTATGTGCATGCTGTTCATCCTGAGTTTGTTTGCAGGTTGAAGAAAGCTTTGTATGGCTTGAAGCAAGCACCTAGAGCATGGTCTGACAAGATAGGACAGTATCTTGTCACTATTGGCTTTCAGATTTCCAAGGCAGATTTCTCACTTTATGTGAGAAAAACAGAGAAAGGTATTATGCTACTTGTCATTTATGTTGATGATTTAATTATGACAGGTGACAGTGATGAAGATATCCTTCATGTGAAAATGCTATTGAAGCAGAAGTTTGAGATGAAGGATTTGGGAGAGCTGCGTTATTTCTTGGGCATTGAGGTGATTAGATCACCAAGTGGGATACAGCTCTTGCAGAGGCAATATGGATTGGACATGCTGTCCAAATATGGGATGACAGGCTGTAAGCCTATTTCAGTTCCTTTGGAGCAGAATGTGAAGCTGAGCGTAGATGCATGTGAGCTTCTGGAAGACCCTACTATGTACAGACGTATAGTAGGAAGCTTGATTTATATGACTATTACCAGGCCAGATTTGAGCTATGCTGTTGGATTGGTAAGTCAGTTTATGCAGGCTCCAAGGAAATCGCATTTGGATGTGGCTAGACGCATACTCAGGTATGTGAAGTCCACATTGCAGTATGGACTATTTTATGAGACTGGGGTTCAGATACAGCTGCATGGATACACTGATGCTGATTGGGCTAGTAGTATTTTTGATAGACGATCTACCACTGGATATGTGTTCTCTTTTGGGAGTGCTGCAGTCACTTGGAGCAGCAAGAAACAGCCTACAGTTACCTTGTCGAGCACAGAGGCTGAGTACAGGGGTGCAGCAATGGCTGCATGTGAGGTAGCTTGGTTGCATAAGCTACTTTATGATATGCATCAGTCTACAGATGGGCCAGTTGTCATTTATTGTGACAACATGAGTAGTATACACTTGGCAAATAACCCAGTCTATCATGCTAGAACAAAGCACATTGAGGTGCATTATCACTATGTGCGGGAGAGGGTTTTACTAGGTCTTATTGATCTAGTTTATGTCAGCACAGAGGATCAAGTAGCTGACATATTTATGAAGGCATTGGGCGCAGAGAAGCTACGCAAGTTCAGAGACCTGCTTGGTGTGCAGGAATTGGGATTGAGCTCGAGGGGGAGTGTTGAGATATCGAGCTCCACTCGTGATACGCCAGGGTGACCGTTGTGTATTTATGTCACCGACTTGCCAGTTGTTTGCAGACGCGGTTGGTACACCGCCCATGAATAATAGCTACATGATAGCTATCCTTATCTATTCTAGTTCGTGGCTCAGTTAGTATGCCACCTTAGTTAGTTGAGTTTGGTTTGAGACCCATATATAGGGTTCTTCTATTTCTTTGTATGAGAGTTCTTTTGGCTTACACAACTAAGAAGAGGAAAACTGTTTTCAGCCTCCACCCTTGTGTGTATTCCCCCATTGTGCAAGCAAGAAAGCTACAAGTGAGACTCCTTCCTTCTCTCCCACAATCTTGACATCCCCAGGATGGACATAAACCCTACAGGTATACCTAGGCCGCCCAGTCCCTATGTGACCCATCCACCGAGTGATGCTCCAGTCCACTACGTGGAAGAGCCAAATGAGGAAGAGACTTACTTATACCCTTATGTCTCTCATGATGAAGAGGGCAACGCCGTCCTTATGGACTATCGACCGGTACCAGTGATGGCGTTAGGGAGAGGACGAGGTAGAGGCCTAGGAGGGCAGACACAGGATCCAATCATCTATTGGACCTGTGATCACCCATCATCTATGTCTTTGAAATACATCATATAATCCAGCCCGAAGGCTAATTCATAATCCGCCCGAAGGCAATCCATAATCTACTCGAAGGCAATCCAGCAATCCTCAGGGATTACTAATCCAAGTTTTCGCCCGTAGACTAGTATGCGGGCCTCGAGATCCAATCATGAGTCACTTCCACCTCTTGTGGAGGACCCGAAGGCAAGGGATTTACGGCCAGAGCCCCCCTGCACCCAAGCATCCTCTTGCTCCAAGTAGCGCCCACGGAGAGACCTCTCATGGCGGGTTCGGTCCACGTACCCGGCGCAGCTAACAACCCCCTTGGATAGGTTCAGGGAGACAGTCGGGGGTAACTAATGCTGCCTCTCAACCTGAAGCATTAATTATTTTTCCATCTTTAGTTCTTTGAGCAAATTGCAGCTCATTCACCTTGCCATAGGCAACATCCGCATTGATATACCTTTCAGCAAGGTTTGCGCGATGAAACAGTCCGCACGACCACCGATAGAACTTTTAGCATCCGAATCTAAGGAGAAGGGTAGTTCCCGGCCACCACCCACCGTCTCTCAAGAACCACTACTCGTGGTAACAAAAGCTAAGGCTCAACAACCTAGTTTCCAATGGAGCCCTAAACAGCCGCAACTGCTGCCTAGGAGTCGTCGTACACAACCTCATAAGACCCAAGGCTCTAAACCTAGGACACCAAGGCGCAGTTTTCACAACCCTAAGCCAGGAAGCCCAACCGCAACCTAAGGCACACCCGCAACCACAACTATCCACTCTCAAAGGCTCTAGTGCTATCAAACCCCAACCACCAGCACGTCTTAAATCCTCCTACCAGCGGAAGTCATTTTTTACACTGGCCTCAGATCTAGCCGAAGATACAGGGGATGACGTGGTTGATTGCATTAGACAGCTCGATGCCACCTTCAGAGAGCTAGCTCTGAGCTATGACCGCTTGGACTTAGGCTTGTTGCCCGAGCCTTTTGCAATCGAAATTCGCACGATGCCTTATTCTTGGGAGACGTTTAAACTTGCCTTCGCAAAGGTAGCAAACTCCGCTGTTGTATTGCTCAATGGCGAGGTCTCTAAAGAGAAAGCCCTCAAACAGCGCCTCATAACGTCATACGATGAGCGAACCACTTCTGCCATCACCGACCAAGAAATTGCAGAATTATCCCAACTTGCTGGGACTGAATCCCCATTCTTGCGGCACTGGTACACTCTTAGGTTGCAATGGGAAGTAGAGGGATGCCGAGTCATGACCAATGCAGAGCAGCGTCGTGCAATCAAAACAGCGGCGTACGACCCCACTTATATCACGCCAACCTCGTACAGAGTGTTAACCACTCTTCGCAACCGCCCCCTGGAAGAGCACATCAACGGACACTCTTACCTCGATTGCCTACTGACTGAGGAGGAGCTACACATTGCTAGTCGTGGTGCCTCCGATGACTTCTTAACAGATGTTCTCACTTACATAACACATGTTGGCACTCGCCCTTTTGATCTCGATCGCGCAGCTCAATTAGAGTACAACCCCGATTTTTACACTTGGTTCCTACGCCGGTGACTCCTAAGACCCATTGCCGAAGGTCCTCAACCTCCTACACCTTCAATCCTAGTAAGGATTCTTCTCAAGCGGGGAAGGGAAGGGAAGTAAGGTGAATCAAGAGATCAATTAAAACCAGTGAAAATCAAGCAAAACGCATAAGCACGTAGATAACGAGCGAGGTAGGAAAATGTCAAGAGAACTTTAAAATAAAAGGCAAAATATTAAAGCTGAAAGAGAAGGCTCCACATTGGATAGGATTTTAATGCTTTCATTCAATAAACACATAGAGTCTTTCCTTTTTAGTCTATGACTTTTTTTTAATAAATTGTTAATTTGGAAGCACTAATAGAAATTGGGGTTTATGACAAGAACAAAAGATGTCGCAACAAGACCGTGCCTACCGACTTCCATTCACGGAAGAGGAAAGAGCGCAGTACAACATCACTCTGGAGAGCCGCACCTACAACCAACTAAAGTTCCGAACCATTCACAACATAGAAGGTTTGGTGGCCAAGGAGAAGGCGGCCAGGAGAGTCGTTGAAAAATGCAACTTCACCAAGTACCTGGAAAAATTTGCGCAAGAACTTGACCACACAAAGTGTGTGGAGTTTCTCAAGTCTTACGACCCCGACAATGAGTGTGGCATCGTCACAATAGGAAGGGGACAAAACGCCAAATAGGTGCAGGTTTGCTTAACCCCTGCCTTGGTGGAGAAGGCATTGGGATTGGAGCCAAAAATAGAAAAGAAGCAGAAGAAGGATGTGTACACCATGCTGAAGATGAGAAAGGAGAATGTGCTGACAAATGACGACATCAGCATCCAGGACATCCCTAATGCGGAAACCAGATTGCAGGCAAAACTAGTACACGCGCTCTTCTCCAGCTAGCGCTACAACGCCTTGATGTACCGAATCAGTGTGCCTGTGCTGGAGAACGTAGCGGCTCATACCCTGCATGAAGTCGATTGGAACGGCTATGTGCGCAAAACGATCGACCAGGCGGCTAAAGCAGTAGCTTTAGGAAGCACACCCGCAAGAGGAGAGTCTCCAGCTTCTAGGGCCACTGAAAGAAAGAATGCCTCGTTCATTGCCTATGGAAGCATTTTGACTACGCTCATCCAAGAGGCAGTGAAAGAGACACAGGATGCAGAAGAAGGGGAAGGAGAAACGCCTGACAAGTCACCCCCTCATCAGGACCAAGAGAGGTCCAGCGACAGGACTGAGACTGATAAGGAAGGGCAGGGGCAAGAAGAGCAATCAAGCAAAAAGCAGGTCAAGGAACCCAAGAAGAAGACATCGCAGAAGAAAAAGAAGTCGGATGAAGGCCGCAGGAAGGAGAAAGAGGATTTGGAAAAAGCAAAAAGACAATCCCTCAAGGAGGTCGAGGAGAGGGAGAAGAAGAGGAAACAAGAAGAGGAAGAAACAAGAAAACAAGTCAAGAGTGCTAAAAAGGCGTCAAAACAGGAGGCTGAGAAGAGAAAAAGAGAAGAGCAGGAAGAAAAGGAGAAACTGGAGGAAGAGTATAGGAAAGCCGAAAAAGAAAGGTAAAGAAGAGCTGTGGAGGAAGAAGAGAAACTAAGAAGGAAGGATGAGGAGGACTTGGCCGAAGCCACAAGCCGATCCATTGAGCAACAATGCAAGGCTGATGATCCAGGAGCCTGGAGCCAGCTAATGGAAGAAGGGCCTAGCTCTAGCACGCAGGTACCAGAAGTCGCGCCGCCCGCTATCCTAGAAGGCAAAGGCAAGGCCCTCCTCCATCCTATCCCCACCCTCATGGCACCCTCCACCGAACCAACCATCCTCACCCCTAGCATCCCCACCAACATGGAGGTTTCCAACTTCATGGTCTGGATGCAATATTTTAACAGTAAAAAAATGGCCTAGGGAAAGAGCACAGAAACCATGGCCATGGGGCAAAAGAGGCCAGCCCCGCAGATGCTGAGTCGAGATAGGACCAGAAGCGTCCGATAGTGGAAGCCTCGACCACCCCAACCCACACAACAATGACGCCACAACCAGTTACGACGAGTACGTCGCCGAGCTGCTCTCCCAATTGGAGAGGGCGAAGGAGGAAAAGACAATGGTTGTGGCTGAGTTGGTGGCAGAAAAGAAGTTAGTAGCCGCCTTCCAGCTTGAGAAAACCCGCACAATAGCCATGAAACAACGACAGATCTTTGATCTCAAGCAGGAATTAAAGGCCAAGGAAGACATGAAAGAAAGCTACAAACAGCGGCTCGAGGAGGAAAATCAAGAACTAGTGCAAATGCAGCGGGAATACAAGCTCCGCTTGATGCAACATGGGGAATTGGAGGCGAAAACCACCAACATCGAGCAAATGATGAAGGAACTAAATGCCAAAGAGGAGAAGAGAAGAAAAGAGAGGGAGCAACAACAAAAGGAGATCAAGTCTATGACTGATCAACTGCACCTAGGAAGGAAAGAGCATGAAAATATGAGCAGAGAACTCAAAGCTCAGGTCTCTAAGCTCATAACCCTAGCACAGAAGCAGGGGGAGAGCATGGAAGGAATGAACAAAAGGGCAGAGGAATGGGCCGTGCAGAACAAGAAACGAATGAAGACACTGGCACGACGCCTCGCTTTGGTGGAAAAAGAAAAAATCCTTGCAAAAAGTAAAGTAGACGCTGCCCAGACAGCCTTCAGTGCCCAGCAGGCCTTCCTCAACACATTACTAGACACGACTCGGCCAGAGGGAAAGGAGTCGTTGGAGGTGGTGCAGAAGAAACTGAGCATCGCACGCAGGGCCCTGCATGCGGGGCTACAAATGCCACCCCAATCTGCAGAGGTTAGGCTGAGCTCAGAAGAACAACAAAAGTACCTACTATTAGCTGGCCTAACCCCCCAGGAGTTGGACGCACTGGGTTTTGAGGAAGGAGCGCAACTAGAAGACCGGCAAGGGGAGGAGGCTGACCTTGAATTCGTCATGAGGAGAACCAACGAAGAGATAATCCCACAACCCCTCTCGCCGCATGATCAAGTACAGCAACAGATTGATCCGCCCTCGAAAAAACAAACCGCGCTCAGGGAGAGACGGAGACAAATTAGTTGAAGAAACTAGGAGGCAGTTAAGAGCCAAACCAGTCGTGCAGTCATCCGCACCCCTCCCACCGTGCCCCAATGACCTCCTTGCTGGATTCCACGCGGAGCTGGTGATTTAGGAACAGCGAGAAAACGAAAAGGACCCTTTCACCTTCAGCTTCCTCATGCCTAACAGCCTGCAGAGGGTCCTACCAATTAAGGTAATGGAGAAGGTGATCGCGATTGGCAGCCGACTAGGCCAAAAATGGCTGGAAAAAAGAGAGATGACCCACTCTGTGGGGCACGGAGGAAGTAGAGTTTTGGCAAGACAAGGTGTTCCAAATACCACATACTGTCCAGAGCTACAACTGCCAACCCCTTTGAAGGAGGCGAGTGTGCAATATTAGCATGCTCGCTTGGATGGCGTTTTGCAACACCCTACCCTATGAGAGGAACGACCCCACATTCATGGCGTATCCTTGTAGGGTAGGTGTGGATTTTGTTGCCACCCTCCATGGGCGGCATGATTTCCCCATCATCTACAACTCCAACGCCGCCTCCTTCGAGCATACCCTCCTTTTTTACTTAGGAAGCCTAAATGATTCCATGATGCGCTTTCTTGTGGACTTCTCTTCCTGCCCCGATCTGGCCTTTATAACTACATGTAATTATCTTAGGCTACTTAAGCTATTACTCAAGCAGAACCCGACCCCACAAGCATGGCTTGCCTCCCCTCTTTTTTGATCCCAACGCCATTGACAGTTGCGCCATGGCATGCCTAATGATGAGAGCTAGCCTTCTTTCCTCCTTTTGCCTAGCTCTCCTAGAGGATATGAACGACAGCTAGTTTACTAGGTGCAACCATTCCTTCCTCTCCACCACCTCCCTCCACGTCCGCATGAACCTCAAAGGATACATGCAAAGCCATCAATTTTTGAGCAAGTCCATCCAACCCCCTTCTCCGCCTCAATCAGACAAGGAAGATAAGGTACAAGTTGTCATTCTACTAGTGTAATACAAAAAAAAAAAGCCAAAGCGCAAGCGGATCATTATGCATGGATTAACAAAACAACTCACTTACACAAGCACTCAGCACCACATAAAGCACAATCACCGCACCTAGGGGTCCTCAAGTTAGGCGTGCCTGGTGGCTTCGGTCGGCCGGCTCTACTCCTAACCCCCTAGCCCTTTTTGCTCCCCCACTTCACACTTAGGGCCCAACAAGGGCAGGGTATACCTAGGGAGGCCACTCGCCTATGGTTAGACCTGTCGCTCTAAGCTACTCGCACTGCACCTCTGGCACGAATGGGGCCCCCAAGTGTGGGATATCACCCAGGCTAGCCTGTGGTTAGACCCAACTCCCCATTTCCACCAGCACGAGCACAATGCACTACACAATACGATAGACGCCCCCTCCTTAGGTGGAGCACCACACCCTATCCTTCCAAGCATCACCAACGCGCCCAACCACCAACTTCGGAGGCCCCCGTCAACCACTTACTATCCGTTTGACTTCTCCAACCAACCTTACTACCATGCTTCCACGAACACCCAAGTCTACACTTTGCCCTGCCCTCACATGACTGCTTCGCCAACTACTTCTTAAACCCAACAATCGGCAAGAGTGCCATGGGACTAGCACCGAGGGGGGTAATGTTAACCCCAAGCCGAGAAGGCGGAAGGATGAATGAAAAAGCAGAAAGAAGATGGAAAAGGAGCAAGGACCGCAGGCGGTCTCTAAAGCTAAGCCGGGTCCAAAAGCGTACTTTTAAATAAGAGGCGCCTCAAAAACTCCAAAAACTCTTGTAAAAGAGCGCCAGACTCCCTCCTGTGCCACCTGTAAAAGAATAGTCGAATATAGGCCTAGGGCATGAAGGAAAAAGAGGGAATTAGAAAAAGGGACCTTGCCACAATGGCCGGTCATGTAAAAAAGGATGGGTGCCCATGGGGTTTTAGGGTTTGTATATATAAAGTTCAAAAAGTGAATGGAAGCTCATTCTTTGGTGTGTGCCCAACAAGAGCTCTTCTCTTCTTCTCCTCTCCTTGCTTGTGTGTGCTCTTGAGAGAGAGGGAGTGATTGTGAGTGTGAGGGAGTGAGTGAGTGGGATTGAGGGATCAAGAAGGTAAAGCTCTTCACCATCTCCTCTTCTCTTCTCTTCTCTTTCCTTCTCTTGTGCACGCGGCTATGGCGGTTGGAGCTTGGAGTTGGAGGAGGCTTGAGCATGCTTGAGCTAGCATCTAGGATCGTGGAGCTACCAGAGTGCACAAGAGAGAAGGCAACTCATACAGCATCAAGGTAAGCTCATTACACTCATAGGATCGATGGCGCATCGGCTATGTGAGAGGTAGCCATTAGAGCTCGCTTGGAACGCTTGAAACAATAAGCAGTCCATGGGTCTTGGCGGTTGAGCGAAGGCTCCCACAACCTCTACTCCAACTTGTCGAAGGAGAAGAGAAGAGCAAGAATGAACTCATCCTAGATCTTGGAACACCTCGACCCTGAAAACCCCAACAACGAACCAAACCTACAAAGTTCAATGATGATAGACTAGGGAAGAGAGTTGAAGGAGAGAGTCATGAAAATATGGGATGATATAGAATAAGACAATAGGAAAGAAGAAGAAAAAGATTTATTAGATGGAGCCATAGAGAAGATCAAGGAACAGATAAAATAACAAAAGAGAATAAAAGCGATAGAAGAACAAGTAGAGTTAGCTAGGAAGAAGCTAGAAGAGAAAGAAAAACTAGAGTAGGATATGAGAAAGCACGTAGAAGACAACAAGAAGAAGAAAGTTAGGAAAAAGATTGAGCAAGTAGAAAGAGGCAAAGGAGCCAAGTTAGAAGAATGAGTATGGAGAGCTAGAAAGCCAAAGGAAGAAGATAGGCTAGAACAAGGAGAGCAAGAAAAGATAGATCAAGGTAGGAAGGCCAAAGAAGAAGAGATAGAAGATGACTTAGACTTAGGCAAGAACAAGAAGGAAGGAGAGGAGAAAAAGAAAGACCTATGCAAAGAAGGCCAAAAAAAGGAAGAAAAGATAGAGAATGAGGAGAATGAGAATGAGAAGAAGAAGAAGAAGAAGGCAAAACCAAACACCAAGAAACAAAGGCAAGCCACTAGAGCCAAGATGAGAGATGAGAATGAAGCCGAGAATGAAGCCAACTCGAATCAAAGTAAGAACCAAGTGCACCCTAGCAATGGAGTCATTGGCTATGTTTTTGAACCCAAATAGGCAACCCTTATGAGCTTCAATAGAATGACTCAAAGGACAAAGCCTCAAAGAAGGGAGAGCATGGGGGAGTGCTCACAATATGGTCCAATCAAGGTAATTCAGTGCTAGGAAAGGGAACCTTGCTAGTTGAGTCTTGGAGAACTCTCCAACTCACTCTTAAGGTGAATGTCTTTGGACCATAGAACCCATTGGGACCATACTCAATGCTGGTAAAATCGAGGCTGCAAGTAGTGTAAGGAGTTGTCATCCCGATCCTATGGATCTGTGACACACAAAGCACCCCAAATATGGACATCACCCCAAGAACTTCAAAGATACCTCTAAGTGTGACAACTTAGTCCATTTCCCCCCAAGAACTTCAACTCTAAATGAGGCTGAGAGACAAAGAGATGCCATGCACCAAGACCACACCTTTCATGTGAGAAGGCAAGCTGAACCAACTGGTTTGTTTGAGTTCAAGGCAAGCAAGAAAGATCTGGAAAAGAGGCCAAGGAAAACATCCCAAGTTCTTGACTTGGTGAATGAGGGAAAAGCATCTTGGCAAAAAAACCAAGAGACCCAAGTCCCCAAGGCCCAAGGGGCCATGGCACAAAGAAAGGGAGGAATGATGCAAGGAGCAACTCAATGGATTGTCTCCCTTAAGGTGTGGCACAACATGGCTATAGCCACACCACTATACCTTGATTCCAACAGTGCGACAACTTGGGATCATGCCTACAGAGCTTGGCATGCAAAGCCATAAAGACTATTAAGCCTCCACTCCTCAAATGTAATTGAGTCGAGGGTGGACTGGAATGAAAATGAATAATAAGAGCTAAGTCTAGATGGGTATATCCTGGCCAGCTTAATAGAATAAGATGTGTTAAGACCCCCAAGTCGTAGTGCAATAGACCAGCTTGATAGAAAAGGATGTGTTAAGACCCCACTCATTAGTCAACTAGCAAACACTAACCAGCTTGATAGCATGAGCTATGTTAAGACCCCAGAATGAGCCAAGAAAACCACCCTTAGATTGCTGAGGAGGACAACAATGCATTAAGTGGGGTGAGTGTAAGGGCATGAACTTTGTAGTTATACAGTGGCATTGGAGCAAGAAACACCTACATAGGGAGTAGTAGTGACTGTGAGCTCTACTTGGTTTCCACTCTACATGTGATTCCATATACTCACAATGGTAAACCCTCGCATGTGCAGCGTCACAAGGGTGTAGCTAAGACGTGCCTCAATATTGTATCTTTTGATATCATGAATACAAAGGATTTCTTTATATATATATATATATATATATATATATATATATATATATATATATATATATATATATATATATATATATATAGTGTGCCTTTCACATCATTATTTACACATTCTACGAGTGGGCATAACCCATTCTATGATGTCTTGTTTTCTAAAAATAGGAAGGCAAATGTGACTACGCACATGCATTGACCTTGGGGATTGAAGAAAACATAGTGATACCCTTTAAACAGTTGATACTATATTTTTGACCACTTATAGGCTTCTAGATATATTTATATTTTTCTTATCAAAACTCTACAGGAGCATCATAAAAGTGTCCATGTATAGATATATTTATACTTTTCTTATCAAAACTCTACAGGAGCATCATAAAAGTGTCTATGTATAGATTACATTGTAAACTTGACAATGGCTCCCTAAAGGATTTTGATACATTGATAGTTCTTTTCAACTATATTCCTAGCAAGTGCTTCACCATTGACATTGAAATAATTGTATTGGTAATATCTACTTTATTTTATAACATTTCAATCATTTCACTCACATCTTTTAATAGTGAGACAAGAATGGCCTATAGGCTATATGCATAGACACTTGGATTTTGAGCATATGAATGAGACAAACTCGATGAATGCATCGCAACAAAAACCAAGGATCATAATAAGGAGTAGCTTGCTATTTTGGATGATACATTCCAAATGGCACACTAGTTGTCTTAAATACTTTACCAAACTCTTAATAGGTCTTTGCATATGTGTTTAGGATCATGATGAAGTCTAAACTGAATGCCCTCATGGATGATGAGTTTACACAATGTTGCAAAAAGAATACCCCAAACAAAATAGTTTTGTCATATGTACATGTAGACACTCATTATGTAGGCCATCATCATAAGAGCAAGGGAAATGCCGCCTTTGTTGGTGGCTCAAAGTCCAAGATTGATCCTATAAAAAATCCAAGAAAAAAAGTGATCGAGGTGATAAGAATAGGTCATGAAGGATTGTTAGAAGTTGTAGAGTAATGAGGAGAAGAAGAAAGAAATGGATTTATAATATGATCAAATTGGATTTTTGAGCAAAGGGATTCGCTACATAAAGTTCTTGAAGTCTATGCATTCACCATCACACAATACAATCATGATCCCTCGATGCATATATGATAGCCTTTTATTCTAATATTAGGTTTTTGTATGTTACTAGCAAGAATAGTACACCTTATGAGTATCTCTTTGGCTCTCTTTATGGCAATAAGACTTTGTACAACATGTCAACAACAACTCATATCATGTTCAAGGGGTTGCTGACTTGTAGCTTGCAATATCAAATTGTAGTATATCTAAATTCTCATTGATGGTTGACATATTGGTATAAAATTTACTTATTCTCTCTTTCTACGATTACAAAAGTTGCTTTTATGTCGATGACATGTACAATTCATGGGAGCTACAACAAATGGCATTAGTGTTGGATTAAGGACCTTGTGTTCTAGACATGACAAGATGGATATCTATGAGAGTGTTTCTTGCACACAATGTATTTGTTGTTATTGCTAGTTTTATGGGAGTATATGTCCAAAGATTTTTATGCATTGATGGTACAAAAAGGTAGCAAGCATCAATGTATAATGTACACTCTACAACAATATGGAGTGGTAGAGAGAAAAAGAGGACTCTCAAAGATGGCATGATGCATGGTCAAAGTGCAAACTTTGTCTCATAATATCTATGCTAATTACATATTGAACAACTATCCAACTAGTGTTCTATAAATGTTTCACCTTCAGGTTTAGCATAGTAGAAAACCTTCCATTGCACATCTACATGTTTCTAAATGATGTTGTGTCTAGAAAACAATGCATGAGGTTGAATAGTAGCACCATGACGTGTAGTTTTGGAAGGTATACCAATTAACATAAAGGGTATAAAGTTTGTAATCTTATCATAAAGTAAGTGATTATTAACTTGAAGTCTTTTTGTTGCAAAAGTCATCTTTGATACAATCCTTTCTTTGTTTGGTACTAGATAGCTTGATAGAGATCATTTTCATGCCTTTGATGATGATTCTCAATCTCACGTGTGATAGAAGACGATGTTGCCCACCTTTGACCAATTGCATAATGGTGACTAGTCAAAGTTCAATGTCAACAAGACAACATATTACATCAACAATCTTTTCTATAGGAGAAAAAGTTTATTGCCCTTTGGTTTTTAGATCGTTCTCCTAATCATCATTTTGTTTTATTCCCTTGATGTTGACAGTACAAAACCATCTAAATTTTTATTTGCTACAATTATACCAAGTCAACACTTGTGTAATTGACACATTGAGAGCATTTACATGCACATTGCACGTGTATTGTTGCTATTAGTTTAATGGGAATACATGACCAAAGAGTTCTATGCATTAACTAAAGTAAAAGGCATCAAGAATCAATGTATAATGTCGTATACTCTCTAGCAAAATGAGTTTGGTTGAGCAAAAAAATAAGATCATTATAGAGGTGGCATCATGCATGGTAAAAGCACAAACTTTGCCTCATAATTTCTTGTTGGAAATAATTATGTATGCTAATCACATAATAAACATGTATCCAACTAATCCTCTAGAAATATTTGGACGTTATGACTTTTATTGGACATCTACATGTTTCAAGATACTCTTGAGGTTGAAAAGCAATCTAGAAAGTTAGAATATAAGGCCATGAAATGTAGTTATGGGAGGTATAGCAATGAACACAAAGGGTATAACACTTGTAATTTTGCTATGAATGAAGTGATTCTATTAAAAATGAGTTCAACACTTTCTTTCACATAATTTCGACAAGTATCTAATCAAGATAATATATTGGATGCGCTCCTTTGTTGGGTTGGTATTGGATAGCCTGATGGAGAGTATTTACATACTCTTGATAATGGTTCTATGCCACTTACAGTCTCTTATGTGCAATCAAACATGATGTTGCCCACCTATGACTAATTGGTTAGTAGAGATTAGTCAAAATCTAAGGTCAATAAGATGACACATTATGCTTGTGACAATCTTTCTATAGTAAACTTGGAGTACTCAGATTGTTCTCCTAATCATCATTTAGTTTGATTCTTGATGACAAACCAATTTAAAACCATCTATCAAGCAATTAACATATTGATATCAGGAACCACTCTGATTCCTTTGTTTGAGACATTATAGTTTAATAATTCAAGAAAATGGTTCTAGTTACTTCATGTTTTAGTTGTTTAAATAAATAGTTACATATGACAGTCTATCCAAATTTGATTTTTTTTCTTTGAAAGTCTCCTTAAGGGAGTTTTCATGTTGGCAAAATGGACCTTTTACTTTAAATTGTATTTTTAAGTGAGTTTTTATATCAATAGACATTAGAAAAAAAAATTAGAGAAACTCATCATGCCAAACCTTTGAAGTTGCTTAAGATTTATAGATTCACTAAATGCTTTGGTAACTATCCTAACAAGATCAACTTGGTTTCCCTTGTTAGAAACTATGTATTCTAAATATCTAAATTCAATTTATCCATGATTTCCTCTATTCAATTGTTACCTTTTATTGCATATTCCCAACAATTGTAATGCTTTATATATTACCCTATGTGTTTAGGCTAGGCATTTGCAAGCTATCATCTAGATAAGCTAGAAGCACTTCATGTATGATACAAGGTGCAAAAATGAATTTGCAATGTTGGAAATTCAAAAGCTATCACCTTGGATTCGAAAAAGCCCTTGGTCATACAAAAATCTTTTTATTTTCTTTGGTTTCCCTCTATTAATCGACATTGAACATAACTACATCTAGATGTAAAGGCATGAAATGCCTCGATTATCCGGACTTATTTAGTGAAATGCCTCGATGATCCCAACTTATTTAGTGAAACATATATTCTAAACATAGGGTACACCTAACATTTTTGTTCTGTTCAATAGGTGATAATCTAACGAAACATATATCCTAAGCATAGGATATACCTAAATTTTTTAGTTTTATTCAAAGGATCGTTATATATGCAAAAGTGATATTTTCCTAGATCCATTCTCACCACGTGGTTTGGTTGCCCCTCGACTCTTCAACAAATAAATTATCCCTTGCCACTTGTATAATTACATTCTATTTTAAGGATCTCCTTTGAGGTAATTTAATTGGAGCATCATTAAGAGTACAAATATATTGTTCAATTAGTGTAGAAGCTATAGGAGAGGTGGACATAGTTTCTTCCATATATTTTCTAAGTAAAAATTCTATTTTACCCCTCTTTTCATGTGTAAGGTCTTCTTAACTTGTGAGTAGATGCATCCATTATATTAGCTTGTGAATATCCTAGTAGTGTTAGCTTTTAATGCTCCAGAGCAAATTCTTGCTTTGACCTTAACTAATCAACCTTGACCTAAAGTGAGTATTTTCAAAAGTCATACTAGTATATAGTGTGTGAAAGCAAACATACAAATGGCAATTGACAGTGTCATGAATGTTTAATTTTTATATAATCTTTCACAAGAGGACAAACATTCATGGCCCTAAAAAGTTTGAAGACGTGAACTTCTAAATTTATTTTGTTCAACCTCTTTACAAATGGATGAGTGCACTCTATATCAACAAGCATTGTCGTGTTATTGTTGAGCTTGTGAGTTGCCTTTGTTGTTTCATTGTAGAGGCTTAGATGTGGTTGGTCTACATCATAACTCGTAACTCTTGTGAGGGTTAGTGGGCTTCAATAATTAATTGACCCCTAGCGATTTATGAGATTACTATGTGGACCAAGTACAACATGTCAACCAAGCGGCAACAATGCCCTCTAAAACAATGAATCTTGTGCACCTTTTGCGGCAAAGCAATTATTAATCTTTACTAATACAAATGACCACATTACCTACCCCCAAAAAGAAAAGATGCCAAACTTAAAATACTCTACTCCTGTTAAGGATTTGGAATAATCTACAAAAGTTTTCCATTTTCCCAAATGTACATTTGGAGCCATAACCCAAGATGAGATAAAATCGGTGTCGTCTTGTACGAGAAAACATTTTCTTTAAAATTGTTTTTAAATCTAGGAGAATTTCTCAAGTTGTCACAATGAAACACGAAATCACGCCTATATTTTTCGGGCGGGCGGGCGGGCGGGCGGCTCAGCACATGTGACAAGACTTGGACCAACAGCCTTGAGATGTGAAAATTCCACAACCCCGGGGGGCGAGGCCTCGGTGTCCTTGTTTTACGATACCACCATCACATAAAAAATCCCTTCTCGCGGAAAAAAGAGGAACGCGTGCAACCATCGACAGACTTGATAAACCACCCAAACACAAAACAACAGCCTTGACAAACCCACAAAAGAAGAAAGAACAAGAGACGACCGCAATCAATATAGCCTCCATAGAGCACATCAGATTTAAGGCGCTCTTGTGAAGACAGGTATGCACGCCTCCAAAACCTACTACTATCCTTAACGCTAACAATCACCTCTCTGTGTAGTCAGTCAGTTTTTCACAGCTCAGAGAGCTTCCAGAGTATCCTAACATCTCAACTGAGTAAAATTCCAGCAGTCATAAGCTAAGTATCCAGCTTACTTTTCATTTGGAAGGATCATTACAGGCATGTTTTGAGGCTTTCTTTACACCACAAAATGCTCTAAGGGCTGAAGGGGCATGATTCTGCAATGGGAGGAGTCTATGTGCTTTTTGAGCTGTCAAAAGCAAGTAATTGCTATTCCTATTTCAGTTTTTGCCTGAAAATAAGCTAGTGGGATTCTTCAGTGGAGAGGAGAAGAGTGTATCTGTTGAGAACACAGAAAAGGCAGAGGTGGGGTCAGAGCTTGAGCCAGTCATTAAGAAGCTGGGCTTCGCAAAGAAGCTCTGACAGTTGTGCAATTGCAAAGGGCTTTTTACAGCCATGCCATCCTGCTGTGAAGAACTATCAAGTGCACATGTGCGAGTGATGTCCCCAAAATGATCCCCCCATATGTCATACACGAGTTCACAAGTCTGTCCTGTGCATGTTTCTTTTGGGGTTTCAACGCTGCAAAGCTTTGTTGCTAGCCGACTACTCCCTGGGGCACGAGCATCGGGGGCAATCAGTGAGGTCGAGATGAGAGATGGAGCAATTTTCTCTTCCATCGGTTTACTCTTACATCTTGAACTTCGCTGACCTGCCTGTGGAAATGTTGCTGAAGGAAGTAAGACAGGTTTCTTTGGGATGCTTTCTCCTGCTTTACCTGGTAATGCTTGCTTTGACAGGCCATGCAAAGGAGCTACCTCACAAGTAGTTATTGCTCTTCGTACCACAGCAGCCCAATTCTCTCCAACAGGTTTCATACATCGGTCTTGAAGGCTCTGCATTGTAAGGGGATCCAAAGACATACTTGAGCTTGTTGCCACAATTGCCTTTGGTGACGCCTTATCCATGTTTCCCTTCGAACCAAAACTATGAAGAGGATGATTCTTTGCAGTTGGTGAATGTCTGCTTGGAGCAACCACATCGAGTTGCGACAATGTTCTGTTTGACAGCTCCATGTTCCTCAAAGCAGTTGACTTTTTTGCTCCATTAGAAAATAAAGAACCTATAGATGTTGCCAAGCAGTCAGACCGGAGAAAAGGGCTTGTATAACTAGAAGATAGTGGGGTTGCAGGAGAAGCTGGAGAAGAAGGAGATGAGCTGCCACTTTGACAACCCTTTTCTGCTTCAAGCGTCAACTTCATTAGGTTTTTCTTTCTCTTTCTCCTTTTTGCCCTATCCTTTTCTTTCTGCAAAAGACCTGGAGACTGAGGTTCCTTTTCAGCTTCTAAGGAACGTGTCCCCTTCAAAAGGCTTTTAGTCTTTGAATGGGTCAATACAGGAGACATCACTGGCAGCGCATGTGGTTCCAGATATTGTTGGCAAGATGGGCCATTCTTGCCAACACTACTGTTACTTTTGTAGCATGTTGCATGACAGCCCTCCTGACCTGGGGATGCTGTGTGTGCTGTTTGACAGTAGGGCTCCAAAATATTGTTCTCTGGCATATCAATACTGCAACTTCTGCCAGTGGATGCAGATGCACTGTTTGAACCTTTGCACTCCTCTGCAAGCTCTGCATTCACATTAGAAACCTGGACCCTGACATTAGGGAGAGTCACCTGAGAATCAAACCGCCTGAATAAGGGAATCCCATCATTACCATTTCCAGTAACTTTTGGAATCATGTCATTAACTTTCTGCTTTTGTGGTCGTGCATTCTGGCCTTCACTGTCTTGGAAACTGCTGAATTTGCTGAAAGAAAACTCAAAACTCCTTGAAGGAAGACTGGTTTTAATGCAATGGGCTTGTGATGAAACAGACTGGAAAGAAATTGTGTAGTCACAGAAGTTCTGTGATGTTGCATCAACAATTCGCAATCTCTCTTGTCTAACCATCCTTATGAACAATACAAGGGAAGAAAAGAGCACACAGAGGACCAGCTTGAAAAGTATTTTCTCAAATCTTGATATCGGTAACAATGGATCAGGCAAAGTTGCTTTCAGAAAAAAGCTGGAAGATTTTTGCTGAAAAGTGTTTCGGCTAGGTGCTTCAACCATATGAGGTTGGCATGAAATGACTCCTTCAGTAGGCTGCTCATTGACCTCAGACTTACCATCCACAACAGGTTTTACATCAAAATGGACCAGGCCCAGACCTGTCCCTTTAGAATGAGCTGAAGTAGCTGTTGTCCCCTCGCTTTCAAAGGATGCACTGACTTCATCCTGTTCGTTCTCAATAAAATCTTCAAGAAAGGAGAGAACATTGGAACTTGCACCTCTTTTGCCAGCATTAGACACCTTATCTGTCCAATGCTGATATATCTTTGCAGATTCATTAGTCCTGTCATTCCCATTCCTGCATAAAAGATGAAGTCTCCAGTTGGGGTGTCCAGCAGTTGATTCCTCATCAAAGCAGAAGTACGATCCAAATTGTGTGTTTCTTGCCGCCATACAGCATTTGATGTCCTACAATAAATCCAAGGTGTCAGAACCAAGTGTCACCTGCACCAGCTTAAAATCTCTTGACCCCAAATCAGACATGCAGCTTTAGCTCCAAATCACCACCCACCCACCCCACCCCCCGTGGCCCACCGGCCTCCTTTTTCAAACTATGCGCTACAATTTTGACTCAAAAAAAGCAGCCAGCATGGTGAAATTTTCAATTCACAATTACATTTTGAGACAGCAATGAACACATTATATGCATGATCTACTGATATTTACTTTCAACAGAAATATGAAGTGCTTTCACAAGAAACCATCAGTCTCTACCTCGTTTATTTTTCTTTGAGACTTGCCAAATACGTGAATACTTGGTCAAAGACCGAGGAGAGTAAATACAAAGGAACACACTTCTCCTACAAGCTCTCATCAAACGAAATTAACCACCTACTTCACATGCATTCACAGCAACACTGGTTTGATCAAGATACATGTTGACTTGCCAAGTCTTTTCTTGGCAGATTGGAGGTGAGTTGAGGGTTTGTGTTTATGAGATATGTTGAAAGCGTAGAGGTAGATAGCCAATTTACCAGGTTTTAACACATAATTCAAATACTTTCGAGGAGATCTACTCTTTTCAAAAAATCCCATCACTTACAAGATCAAGAAGACCCATTTAAGCTTCAGTCTCCACCAAAGGGGAATTCCAAGGCTTTAACAAGTCAAAAAGCAAAGGATAAGAAGAAGGGTAAGAAGAAGAAAAAGGACAAGTCCAAGGAGGATGAAACCGGCCCTTCTACTCGGATAGGGTGGTACTAACCTGATTTAACACTAATTATAACAAGTAATTAATTCACATAAATTGAAATGCACATTTTACCACTTTAATATTGCACAATGGACAACTTGTGGGCCCCAAAACTAGCGCCCCTTGTGGTATTTCTTTAGCTTTTATTGCATACGGATGGAGTACAACTGAGATTCTTTGATCCCCTCCACGAATCCAAGTGCTCTTGCTATCAAAATTTAGCCTTCACCCTACTCCTTGAAGACAAATTTAGCCCCAATTGACATTGGCTAGCTGGCCTCTTGAATCTCCTTAAAATTCTTTAATTTCAGCTCTTGGAATTCAAGTCCTAGGCTCTCAATTCTGAGCACACATCCCAAGTGCCTCACAAACCCTAATTTCTATTGTAATTCATTTAATGTTTACAACAAAGATTTCTTAACATCTCCACCTCTAATGACTCAAACTGCTAGAAAATGCTAAGGGGAGTTAAGAAATGGTTGTAGGATAAAAGAGAATATCAAAGAAAGAAATTTCAAACTCCATCACAAGAAAATGGAAGAAATCATTTGCTGCCCTCTCTAGATAGCCATGAACGCCATGAAAGCTGTCTCCACTAATGGAACACACCAAATACGATGGTGTTTGGCTAAAACAATCCTGAAACTGCTGTCACCTAATGATGTAATCTCTTCAAGACATGTCACTAACTCTTGGAGGGTCTCTTGCTAGCTGCAAATGGCCTATCAGCTATTGTGGCAACTATGTTAGCAGCCTTCTCTCTGTCTCTCTTAACTTACACAAGGCTAAAATCACCCCTCTCTCTCTCTCTCTTCTAACCTCAAAAACGTCTTTCCTACTTGCATAGGCAAGCTTTGCCAAATGACAGCCTTCTAATACCATTTTCCAACATTATCCAACTTATTGAGCTAATTTTTAAAATATAAATTCTAAAACATTTTAATAATTATTCTAGTGCCCAAAATAATAATTCGATCAACCAATAACTAAACTGGCTAGGCCAGTTTGTCTCCCAAGCGTCCTTGAGCAATTATTGATCCTTGGACTGGCATTAATTAATTAATTAATGCAATCTCTGATGTCACCACTAACATTAGTGGCCAATAAATTAGTCTAGATCCAACTCTAACACTGGCTACAACTTTTGTCTTTGACACTAGCTAATATCTCGAGGTCTTGGATTTCATATTATGAACTAATTAACTTGCATCTCACATGTGCAAGACACATTAGCACATTTGATTAACTTTTAATCAAATACTAAGTCAATTAATAAAATTTCACGTCCTTGTGACATAGGACACCAATTGTCATAAGTGAGGCAAGACAAGTCATTAGAAGTATTGTATAGAAAAGGGCAAAACGAAGACATAAAGGAGAAGTCCAAAAAGGATTCCAAGCCATTCTGGAGTTACTGGTCCTCCTACATCATTAACGTTGCTCCGCCTCAAGGTGTTGGAGACACCTTACCATTAGATGTTGCATTGGTGGTACCACATGCTCTTGAATGAATCATGGATAGTGGCAGTTTCCACCGCACAACTCCCTCTAAAAAAGGAATTGACCATTTGCATTTCATGCAAGGTTAAGTCTACATTGGTGGAAGTTCTCCCATCTCAATTCGTGGCATAGAGAGATTCAAATTATTCCCAATGGGAGAGATATGCCATGGCAAGGAGAAGCACGATATATATACAAGCGCAAGAACACAATGGCCCTCTCTTTTTGTCTTCTCTTTCTTATTCTCAAACCAAGCTTTGGCATTCTTAGCTCAATCACCTCAACTACGAGTACCTTCCGAAGGCATCTCATGACCATATTATTCAAGGCTTACCAGAGGTCAAAGTGACCAAACGCCTTGTCTATCTTGAATCAAAGGCAAACAATAGTGTGCTGCAATCACAACTAAGGCTTCTCAATAGGGCAAAGTCCCTCTCAAAGCTTGTCTTCACCAACTTATGTGGACTAATGCATCAAGAGTCCCTTAAGGGGACAAATATGTCATGCTTATAATGGATGGCCGTACTAGGTGTTATGGTCATATTTAGCATTTATTGTTGGCCGACCAGCATTAAATACTGGCTGACCTGATCATACGGAGGGTATATTTTTATCCTATATATTCACGCTCCTCCTCTTCACTCAATCACTCATCTACCATCACACGTGTAGAGTCCGTGGAGAAAGGAGCCAATGCTGGTGCCCACGCAACCAGTGACTCGCGATTGTATGCAATTGTCTCGTGTTGGATATATGGATTCTATTTTCCAAGCATACATTTGAGTTCTCATCTATATTGTGTTTTTTAGTGTTCTTTCTTTCTCTTTCTCTTTCTCTTTTGTCTTGTGTTTCAACAATTTATTACAGCATACGTTCATGCTTCCATTGTTCCACTTTTGACATGGTATCAATTTTCAGGCTCTGTCCTGCTATTGTGTTTTCTTTGCTGATTTCAAGTGTCATGAGGACATGTATTTTTGAAACCTCACTTAAAATGTGGATTAATTTTAATCACATGATTAAGTAAATGATGCACATGTGAGATACAATTGGGATTAAAGTTAATTTATGAGCCTAGGACCCGAAGAAATCACGAGATGTCAAAGGCAAAAGTTGTTATAAGTTATGCCGCACAAATACTTGGTGGTATCTAGTGCCAATTGTTGGCCTAGGTCATCCATTTGGCCATAAGTGTCAATTAGTGACACTAGAGAAGTGGCGTTTAATGGTACTTAACGCCAATCTGATCGTCAAAGATGGCGCTGAGACACTCGGGAATGAAAGTTGCCTAGCCAATTTAATTATTGGATAGTCAAATTATTTTTCAGGGCACCGAAATAATTATAAGATTAATTTTTAGTATTTTAAAGCTGAAAATTAATATTTAATTATGAAAAATGCTGGAAAAACAATTTGGGAAGACTGCCAGTTGTAAAAAATGCCCATGCAAGATTGAAAAACGTCTTTAGAGATTGGAGAGAGACATTTTTATAAATTCAGCCTGCAAGAGAGAGGAAGGAAAGGCTGCTGGTCTGATTTGCAGCCATTGGAGGACCTTTTGAGGCAGCCTGAGGCAAAAGAAAACCAATCAATAACAAGAGACAGCATCTACAGGCTATTGCGACAGGGCAACAACAGTAAATGACTAATTTTCTTCAGTTCTTTGCATCTACATGCTGTTGTGGCAGGGCAGCAGTTACACTTGACTGATTTTCAATCATTCTTCGCGACAAAACTCTAAATTTTCTAGGTTTAGCAGCAACCTTGGGAAGCATGCTAGAAATTGGAAGCTCCAAGACTTGGATTCAACAAGGCTGAAGGTGAATTTCAACTGAATTCAAGTGGAGAACTAGCCAGCCATTGAATTTGGAGCATTTCCATCGTCTACAAAGTAGGTGAAGGCCAATTGAGTTTCCAAATCAAGGGGCAAAATAGATTGAAGACTTGTTGGTCACTTTGGACAGCAAGGGGAGTTGAAATACCAAAAGGGATTGGGAGAATCCCATTGTAAGTTAACTTTTTATTCAATAAAGCTAAAGAAATACCGAAAAGGGGCGCCAATTTTGGGGCCAATCGGATGTGCATTGTTCAAGATCAGTAGGTAATTTTGTATTTTCAGATTTGCATTCATTGTTTGCTGCTGTAATTAAGTTATAATCAGGGATTTACCACACTGTCTGAGGAGGAAGGCCGGTTTCATCAGGACTGTTTTCACCATTGCTGATCAGACGACTGTTACTCCAACCAAGCAATCTATTTTTCCTACGTCAGCTGCTCACCTGCCTAGGTGTCAATTCCAGCCTACATTTTGGTGTTTCTGCATCTCCTCCTAACTAGGCATTTGCATTATCATGCCGTTTTTGCTGTTTCAAGCAATTTTTGCTGATTTTTTGACTTTTCGCAACAAATTTCTTCTTGTCTTGGTCAATTTTTTGTAAATACTGCATGTGAACTCTCATTTTCTACAATCTGTGCTTGTGGTTTGGCTATGTTCCCTCTCCAAATACCTTCTTTTCTCTACTTCTCTTTTGGATCCTCTCCCAATGGCTCCTCTATGCATATCCACTGATGATAAGTTACATGGACCTGATTATCTTTCATGGAGTGCTGTGATGAAGGCTTGGTTTATACAGAAGCGGTTATGATACGTGGTTTTCGAAGCTATTGAACATCCTCAACAGCCTTATCCCGTTCCAACAGATTTTGAAAAAGCCAACCATGAGGAAGCATTGCTTACATGGGATTCAAACGATGCACGTGCTTACTCGGCCTTGCTTCGGTGTATTTCCCAAGAAGTTCTACTAGCGGTTACCTCTTGCAAGACATCTTCTGAAGTATGGACGAAGTTGAAACTGATGTATGTGGCCCCTTCCACCATGAGGGCAATTATTCTTTATGGACAACTCCAACAAATTCCGTTCGAGGCCAAAGATACTATCCAATCGTTTCTACTTCGTGTGACCCAAATCCAGGATCAACTTTGACAAATGCAATCTGGCCTTCTAGAGGCCCAACTTATTGGACTCGTACTCTCCAAACTCCCTCTGGTGTTCCATGGAGTGGCGAATGCTTTGAGGGCACAAACATCATCGACTCCTGTCAGTTTCACACATCTGACCTCAATGTTGTCTGAGCATGAGGCATCATTGCGGTTTCAGGGGAGGCTTTCATCAGGTTCTACTGAAACTCTTACAGCTTTAGAGAGGGATTCAAAGAAGTCATCGTCAAAGACCCAATGTTACCATTGTGGGAAGAAATGTCATTTACGGAAGGACTGCAAAGAGTCAAACGACTTTCAGGAAGAAGAAGGAGAAGAAGACGAAGCGAGATGTGGACTCCTCTGACGAGTCATCATGTGCCTTAGACTCAAACTCCGATCAGCCCCTTTCTCAACTGATTTCTAGTGGTGGTGATGATGGCATCCCTAGCGACTCTCTAGTGCCAAAGAGGGAGTGTGGGAGGGTGGTGAGATGGGCCAGGCACACTTCATCTATACATCTATACAAATGCACAAGATCCAAAGAGAGACTTCCCTGACGCATTGATTGAAGTCTGATAGGTTCAAATCCTGGAACTAAGATTGACATTCAAGTTCATGATGGATAGTTTATTTGACAGAGAGCAGGCTTGGCTCCTAGTCTTGAGCTCCCATGAGGGGACACTTTGGCAGTCTTGGCCAAAGACAAGCACGGAATCCATGGTTGTGCATGTTCCAAAGGCATTTTTAACAAGATGATTGTGTATGCTACTAAGAGACATTGGGCCCAACACAAAGATATGCTATGATCTTCTCTATTTTCAAGAGCTGAATTGATCAACCTCAACATCAAGCTCTCTCTGAGGCACCTTGGCAGTGGCTTGATCACCCACTCCTTGGGTATCCATGGTTCTACTTGGTAGTTCAATGTTCTATGGTTTATGATTCATTCTCATTGTACCATTGTATTGTATCATTTCACCCATGATCTAAGAGAGGGCATTAGTGGATATGTCAACTCGTGTGAGTTTGGGCATACAAAGGCTAGGCACATTATTTAGGATATTTTAGGCAATTTTTGTGGTCTTCATTTTGGTCATATTTAGCATTTATTGCTGGCTGACCTAATTATATTTAGGAAATATTTTTGTCCTATATATTCACGCTTCTCCTCGCTCAGTCACTCATCTACTATCACACATGTGGAGACTTTGTGGAGAGAGGAACCAATACTGATGCCCACGCAGCCAGTGACTCACTGTTGTATGCGACTGTCTCGTGTTGAGTATATGGATTCCACTTCCCAAGCATACACTTGAGTTCTCATCTGTACTACATTCTTCGGTGTTCTTTCTTTCACTTTCTCTTTTGCCTTGTGTTTCGATAATTTATTACAGCATATGTTCATGCTTCCATTGTTGCTCCACTTTTGACAGTAGGATCACTTGGATCTATTTTTTGCAAATAAAGTCGCAAGCCCTCTTGAGCTTTTGAGACTGGACAATATTCAAGAGAACCAATCTAGGCGGAGGCTAAAAACAGTCACAATTGATAAAGGTGGGAAAGGCGAGAAATTCACCTCCAACAAAATGGTTCGCTTCTATAGGAAGCGAGGAATCCATTAAGAATTTGCAAACACCAATACCTTGGCCAAGAACATAGCCTTGGAGCGAAAGAACTATTAGCAGTCATGTTTGTCATGCATTGTCATCTCCTACTTGTGAGCCTCAATCAAACAGGGACACTAGGAGCTCTGATATATGTCTATCATGTGCTTTTAACAAAGGAGGCAGCTCATTTTAGAGTGTGAAAATTCTTCAAGTCGAGTTTTCTAAGCATTTCTTGCATTTCCTAGCATGTTCCAACCTATGTTGCCCTATCAATCAATGCCCAACCTCCCTAGCAGTTTTGCACCTACTCTAATGCCACATCAGCATTATTTTTTGCATTTTTTATGCTGCTGACTGCACTAAATGCAATCAGCCAAGGCAAGTACATGTCAAATTGCTGCAATCGGCCAGATTTGGCTGGATTCACCTATTTATAGCTAACTCCTTTGGCTAGTGCAGATTATTCTTCTCTCTTCCTTGGCAAGTGCTCTGTTGGTTGTTGCAGTCTCATCCGTCTTCCATGTGGACAGCAGGCTGGATATTCTTTGTAACTATCGGTGCTGCTGTCATCATTTTAGCCTGACCCGGTGCCCTCACTAACACCTCGGGCTGCATGCAAGGACTGATCGGTTCACTCCTTTGTATTCAGCATTCTTTTTCAATCAATGCAAATCTCTCTCTCTCTCTCTCTCTCTCTCTCTCTCTCTCTCTCTCTCTCTCTCCATTGCCCACTCTCATATGGTAACATCACTGAAGGAGTACACGGGTTTTCCCCAACGAGAGGAGACCCCTCAAGCTGAAAACACAGATTTTCTGTCAACTACCCCTAAAAGCATAGATTTTATGTGTTCTACTACTCTATTCAACATAGGCGGACCATTTACAATCCTCCTATCATGGAGGTGTAGCTGATTTCCACCATTCAAGACCATCTACAGCAAAAATGCAGATTTTTGTGGGTGTTTGCATGTGTTGAAGATGTCTTATCGCTGGTTCAATGGCTTTGATGACTCAGCTGAGTAGTCTTTTCATTCTCCCTCTGAGAGGTAGCATCATCGAGAAGACCGTAGGTCCCAACCCCTTTTGAACAAGAACCCTCTCTTGATAAGTCACACATTTGGAGCAGCCATCTCCTCCTCCCTCTCTCCATGTCTCCCACAAGGCCCGTCCTTTTGGACCTAAGATGCCTATAATGGCACTATCAATACAAATGCCTATTCTTCCTTCTCTTCCCAAAGAAGACCATTTGGACAAATCAAATTATTCGCTTTGGTCCTATGAGGTGGAATGTATTCTTGATACCTTCAATCTTTGGGAGTTTGTTACCCACCTTGTTCCCCACCCCTTGGAGGATCCCAAAGTGGGATCGATGATGGATCGTGGGGCCCTGTGGGATCGGTTCAATTCCAGGGCTAGTAGACCAATTAAGAATTTTGGGTCAAATATACTCTCTATGAGCTTATAGAATTTTGTCCTAGTCCATGTTTGTAGGTTGCGACAAGAAGCATGGACAAAGCTTTTGCTTCTTTGTACCTTCACGAGACATTTGCCCACTTGATACTCTTGAGAAGAAATCACGAATGCTCACTATTAACGACTCTCCTTCCAAGAAGGATCATATCAATAGATCAAAGAACATACAGGATGAGTTTTCTTCCTTCAGCGAGATAGTCTATTTAGAAGATATAGCCATAATTCTCTCAACTCCACTACCATCTCCGAAATACAATGTCTTCTACACCAAGCTTCTTACATTGAGGACACACAAGACTCTTCTATGGGAGGAACTTGCCCTGCTTGTCTTGGAGCATGATGAGCATCTTGAAAGAGGTAGCCAATGGGTCCAAATCCACAAAAGCTTTTATTGCAAATATTGGAGGGGAAAAGACAGAGGAGGAGAAACCCAAGGCCAAGCCCAAGAAGGATACACACGAGCGTTCTTCGAGCTTTGACACAAATTCAAAGAAGCCTCGATGCCCACACTATGGGAAGGGGACCCATCCTAAGGAAAAGTATTGAAAGAAGTACCCTTACCTTCATTTAGAAGGGAAGGATGGAACTACACCATCCAGGCTGTCCTCTACATCTACACCAACTGTTACCCATGAGTCCATGTTTCTTCATATCCATGTGTTGGAGAAGCCTTCTTCCATGGTTGACTTGCCTTCAAAGAACCCTTGGCTCATAGAGCTTCGTGCTTCAAGTCATATGACTCCCCGAGATGATATGCTCCAAGATCTTCGTCCATTTTAGGGTTTAGTCACTATTGGTGACATTTATTCAGTACCTATTAGTGGTGTTAGTTCTTTGCCGTTATTGCCAAATTGTTCCTTGCGCTCCATTTTGAAAGTCCTACACGTTCTGGACTTGGGCTTTCCACTTCTCTCAATTTATGGCCTTACTAGACTTGATACTTGAGTTGTCTTCACCGAGCAAGCCATGTGTATTGAGGATTCTTCTTCCAAAGGTGTTTAAGCAATTGGTTGGTAAGAGCGTGGGCTCTACTCGCTCCATTCCCCTTCTCATATGCAAGGTCATTATGGCAATTGTCTATTGCTACACCCATTCTTGCTTGTGCACCAGTCAAGTGGTAACCTTCCAAAAGCAAATTTCAGTATTAATTAATTATTTTCCAAAAATTAAATTTCTAAAAGATTTTAATTATTCATTTGACCTTGCCCATTAACTAGCTAGTGCCCATCCACCTTTAATGAGTTAACCCCTCTAGAACTTTAAGTTGTTTCCAACTTTAATTAGTCTTACACTATTACTTTATTGATTAATGCCTAGTCCTAATGTCACCACAGGACTTTTTAAATGCCAAGTTAATGTCTTAAGCCCAAACTGACACTAGATACCCACAAGTACTTCACATGTGCACAACTTAATAATGTCACAAAGCATTAAAAATACATGTCCCCATGACAACATGTATGGCCACGATTCAAACAATGCTTGCCATTGCCAACCATAGGAGATGGCCAATCTACCATCTAGATGTAAAGCCTACATTCTTGAACGAGGACTTAGAGAAAATTTATGCACAACAACATTCTTGGTTTTCTTAGAATGGAGAGGGGTGCAAGTTGAAGTCTCTTTATGGCCTTAAGTAGGCTCCTCGAGCATGGAACCAGAAAATAGATACCTTTTCTTTGAGAGAGGTTTGGGTGTTGGAGGCTAAACTCTAATCTGGATTTATACATCCACACCATGGCTACTAAGGATACAATGTTTGTGCTAGATGTAGATGATCTCATTCTACAAGGGGCCACAAACAAATGGTGTGACAAACTAAGGATGCCTTGATATCTAGGTCATGAAATATGGCAAACTGAGAAGGGAGACCTTTCTCTCTCAACAATGTTAAGTGCAAGAGCTCTTGGCTACCTTTGAGGTGACTGCGTGGCCATCCTATCTCTACTCCTATGGATCCTAAAAGGAATATTTCAATCTACAAAGATTCATCAACTATTGATGCCAGCTATCAAGAACTTATTGAATCCTTGAATTGGTTAATATTCAAATTGATTAATATTCAAATTGATCTTTGTTTTCTAGTAGGTCTACTTGTAGGGTGAGTCGATGAGCCCAAGAAAACTCATCGGTTGACTACTATGAGGATTCTTGGATTCATAAAGAGTACCCTTAACCTTGGCCTATTCTATCCCGCAAGTCTTTGGTGATGCTTGGATGGGTAGATTTCAACCCGACCAATGGTGTTGATCTTTGGAGATCGATTACTAGTTACTAATTCTTACTTGGTATGTGTGCTATCTCTAGGAGTGGCAAGAAGCAACCAATGGTAACCGTATCCTCTACGAAGGCCCAATACAAAGGGAGCCACGACATCAACTACTACATGTGAGACTATGTGGTTTCAAAGACTATAGGGAGAGCTTGGCTGTCCTCACAACCATGCCACTCCACTCCTATGTGACAACCAAAGCTACATAGCCATTGTGTGCAAAACTCGATGTTCCTTGCACAAACAAAGCATACAGAGATGCAATAACATTTAAGTTAGGATAAGATCTTCGATAGCACAATCACTATGAAGTATTGTAAGACAAAAAAAGGGTATTTGAAACTTCCCCACTCACCACAGTTTGACAACAACATTCGTGAATTAGCATTTCCACATGGATGTAACACCATGTGTCGCCCATTGAGCACAACTTACACAAGTTGCTCATAGCAACAAAGACATTGTTTGCTTCATATTACTAGAAAAGGAGGGGAAAAAAAACCACAAACAAGAAGGAACCTGACTTAAGAAATCTTAAGCTCAAAAAACATAACTTACTCTACTTGCACACAAAGTGTCATAGGTGTTTACTTGGGAATAGGTGGGCAATGTTTGGGAACCCTCGCGGGAAACCAAGCCACTTGGAGAGCTCACCCATCCACCCTTTACTAAAGCTTGCCGAATAACCCTTGATGTGAGCTCCTCGCAAGAATGATTTGTACCAGCCTGATCAGTTGCACCAGAAAGTGGCAAGGAGGTTATCTTGCACATTCCAAGTTTGATTCTTGCATCTGTTGATACACCGGTGTCCATGCTTGTGAAGCCTGAACAAAATCCTGCACCCGTGTTAACCAGCTCTTCCTCATTTAACAGTGCATTCAACACTTCACTCCGACCAGAGGAGCAGCAGCCTTCCCAGAAATAAGTTCCAACTGCATGTTCTTTCTCTTGCAGAGGAAGCTGCAGCTCAAGGACAGTCACTCTGCAATGTGAAAGCGCTTCCTGCCCGCGTCCTCTAGCCGTTGAAATAATCATTGTGATACCCTTCGAGCCCACATCTGAACCTGATGACACAGAAATCTTTCTCCTGTGGGCAGCTTCCTCCCTTTTTGGTGGACAGGATTGAACCCTTTCTGCAGTATCGTCAACCAGATGAGGCTCCTTGCACGGGTTAAGCAGGGAGGACAAATGCTGCCCTTTCAAGTTTTTAACCAACATGATATTTCCAAAGGGTACTTGGATCACGTCGCCTTGTGTATTGGCACCTGTGGCAGGAACAAAGATCGGCATGATTTCCAGAGGAGTTGCAGCTCCTTTACTGAGCTGTGTGTCAGCAGTAAAGGGCTTTAAGGTAACACCTCCTGAATAAACTGGGTTGACCGGAGTCAAAAGTTCCGTAGAACCAGAAAACTGTGGTTGAGAACCCCAACTTGGTGAATCACTGTGCTGAAGCTTCTTTTCTGAAGGAGATATGTGGCGCAACAACCGATGAACATGCTGCGCATGCGACTCAGAAGCCTGCAGGCAATGTGCCATGCAGAAAATGTGCACAAACTTGGCAGTGGAGCACAGCCTGAATTCCTCGTTTTTTTTTAAAACGGCAACCCCTACTGCGAGAACTGTAACGGGATCAGAGCCTGTCGTGTCCCGAGCAACATCGGTTGACTTTGAAGTTCCACCAGGCGGCGGTCCCTTCTGCATAAGGGTGCTCCCGCCCAATTTTGTAATAAGAGCTGATGACTCTGACAGCTTGCCAGAGTCTATAAACATATTCTCTGCTGATGCACTGATTTCATTAAGATAAGTAACGCTTGTCACAGAGAGGTGAGGCCCACCGGTGATACAATTTATACAAATGGTGAGCACCATGAAGCAACACAAGACGAGGAGGGTTGTGGCAAAGCTCGGAGGCATCCAGTTGGACGCGTGGCGGAACCTGCGCATCAATCCCCATGGCGACGTCACGACTGGGGCGTTCCTTGACAGGGGGCCACTACGGGACAGCCTCATGAGAACCGCAGCAGTCTATATCCTTATGTATGTACACAAAACGATATTATGCTCTACCAGGGGAGGTTGGCATCCTCTGGAAAGAAGTCTTGAAAACCCTTGTAGAGCAGCGTAAGTGTGTGAGGAAGGATGCTCTGACCTGCTCGACAGAGAGGCTGGGCAGCAGCCGCGTGGTGAAGAAAAATAAGGGTACAAGGGGGCGGGGGTGCCTTGAAAAGGGACAAAAGGTCAGAGTGCTGCTGGGAGGAGGAAGAAGAAGAAGAAGGAGAATAATAGAGAGAAAGAAGGGAGAGATGCTGCGGTTGCGGAGGTGGAGCCTGCAGGAGAAGGCATAAAGAAAAGGGAAAAAGAGAAAGAAAGAGCGCGCGCAGGCCACAGAGAGAGAGAGAGAGAGAGAGAGAGAGAGAGAGCTGGTCGTAAGAAGCTAGTCTGCCATAGCTACAGGGACGAGGGGGAGGAGAGGCCGAGGACGAAGACGCTTCATCATCAGTAGGTACAATGGTGAGGTTATTTTAAACGGGAAGAGGCCCCCCCCCCTCTCTCTCTCTCCCTCCCTTTCTCTCTCTCCACTCTGTCTCTCTGTCGCTCTCTTCTGGTTGGGCAGGCAGGCAAGCCACAGAGAGAGGGAGAGAGAGAGAGCCTAGAGAAATGTGTGTCGCCGGGCCGTCGTCGTTGCTTAATGGCCCCTTTTCTTTATCGCGACAAATCACTAGACGCATCCTAAACTCGAGATTAGGGTATATCGTTTTCTGGTTTTTTCCGCTTTGTTTTTGCCTGCCGATTTATGAAGAGAAATGGGACAGGGTCAAATTTCAATCCAGGAGGAAGATTTTGGGGACGTGCGAAACCGCCCCCCCCCCCCCCAATTTCCAAACCCCCAAAACCCCCCCGGCCCCCGCCCCAGTCGCCCTTTCCGGGTGTTTTACCGAAGCTCTGGCCTCCTTAATTAATTTCGTATTACGCAACATCCCTTAATTTTATTTTCTTTTTCTTTTTAGTTTTGCGAGATTCCGGCCACGGAAGGCTACGAATGCAGTCGGGCCGTCTATCCTTTTCCCCGGTACATCTCCGCCCTCTAAATCTACGGAAATTGTTTGTTTTCTATTTTTTTGGCCATTTTTGCTCACAACCTCCCATAAATAATATCTCTATAAAAGTATTTGCTGTTTTTTCGATTTTTAATTGTTTTTTTAAATTACGATTCTATCAGATTCTGGCGAAGAACAAATTTGTTTCCATTCCAACCGGTCAAAACAAGGACACGTTTTCCTTCAAAACCAATCAAAAATAAGGTCAAGCTTTCAAAAGTAGCCAAATTTTCCACTCAAATCTACATCAAACGTCCTTTTTTTATAAGGAAAAAAAAACCACTTAGGATTTTGCCCCCCCCCCCCCCCCCCCCCCTCCCCCAAATTATTTTAAGGTATGGACACTCCAAGGTACTCTAGGAATCCAATCGATAACAACCATACTATACAAAGTTTTCTCTGAGCTCCTTCGACTTTTTACTTCTCATTACTAGTTCGAGGTCTCCTCTGTAAAAGTTCCGGTGTGAACTTCCCTCCATGGAAGGACCCTCCTAGTTTGAAAGCTTCCTTGAGAGCTTCCATGCCCCCTCAACGTCTTTGGCTTCCCTATCCCTTCTTCATTTGTGTGTGGTTGCCTTAACATGATGGTGAGCCCCCACCCATATCTTTTTTAAGGCCTCTAAAAGCTCATGTCCACCATAACTACTAAAGGGTCATGCCATACACAAGTATTAACTAGACTTTTTCCAAAATTCAGTAAGTAAATCTATCACCTTTTATGGAAAGTGTGAGGATTAAAAGAAGGTGCCATGTAAAACGCACTTTACTTGCCAAACTTTCAAAAAGTGTAGCAATTGCTAGGGTACAAGGGCCAATAAGTTAGCAGCCCCCCCCCATAAAGTCGCAAGTGAAGCCTCAATAGAGTAGCAAATTCTTTCGCCTATCATTGGCTCACATAGAAAATAAAGCTTTTGGATTGGGCGGGCACAACACATTCTATGCATCTCTTTTGGTCCTCGTTTATCAAGTAGCAACTTTACGCTTGGATCTATGTCTTCCCTCCATCGTGAGTGCCCAAACAAATTTTGCAACCCTCACTAAAGCTTGCAAATGTAGAGAGAGACACGTAATCAAGGGGCCCACATTTTCATGGCAATATGTTGGCCCCCTTACTCTATGTGTGGCCTTACCAAAAGTCATAATCTACATGAAGCTCCAAGTCCCTTCGTCCCATTTAGCCATGTTACCCAAAAAATAGCATTCCAAAATTTCAAACTAATATTCAACCTAGCAAATGCTATCCACTTGGAGATTCTCATCCAATGTGTCTAAGCTTCTTTGCTTTCCCAAAGTAGATTAGGAACCTCTTCTTCATTTTTACCACATAAATTGCATAGCCTGGAGCCCCTCCCAAACTTGAAGATAAGACTTTTAGTGGGAAGCTTCTATGTAAGGACCTTCCTAACCCATAAGATTAATAAGCCTTTTCATGGGGGAGGCCCTCCACACACTCCTAGTTCTACTTCTCTCACATCCTAGTAGAACCATGAGGGTGTTTATGATACAATCCCCCTAAGATATAAACCTTGAAAGGAAAGGGTTTTTAGGTGAAAACCTTGTAGATGCATCTGTTAAAGCAATGCCGCCACTACAAGCAAATCTCTCAAGTGTATGTGATTTTAGAGAAAATTATGAATGTATAATTCCTAGTTTGGAGAATATGGGACTTTTTACCATCCTTTATATTCTTAAGTCCATACAAATACAATGCTTTATTTAGGAGATTTCTTGAGCCCCACTAATGCGCATTTTGGGATATATATCTTGAGCCCCACTAATGTGCATTTTGGGATATATATCTATGAAGAGTTGTAAGCTTTTTAAGCCCACAATGATGTCAATTATGAGGAAGGTTCCAACAAGTACGAAACCTTTATCTTCAAAAATATCTACCACACAAATTTAGCATATTACCTACTTTAATAAAAGGCAAATCCCCATAAGCCCTCCAAGTCACACTTGTAAAAGCCAATATTGTGATTGGTCACCGAAGCTAAAGGGTGAGAAAACACTAGATACATCACTTGACCACCTCAATTGTTTGGCTTCCTTCTAGCAAAAATAAAATCTCAAGAATGACATTCAAGCAACCAACCAATTAAAATAGCTCATCTAATCTATCCAAGTTTTTGCTCATCCTTTCCAGCCATAATGTTATAAACCTTGTAGAAAGATACACGTAAGAGGAGAGCAAAGGCCCATCCTTACCCTAAATACTACATCTCCCTTAGAGCCTCATCCCATTTCATGCCTAAAAGTTTGCAGTAAAATGTGGTAAATTGACCAATTGTTTTAATGAGGTCCATTTGTGTGACTTTACAAGTTTTTAAATGTAAAATAATGCATGGGCACACCAAACATGTTCAATAACTCACATCATTGTCCGCCTGGATCGGCACGCGAGCACGCCTTAAGACCAGAAGCAGGGGCCGAGCCCCGCCTCCACCTCACGGAGTAAGTAAAATAACGTTAAAAGTAGTGGTATTTCACTTGCGCCAAAGGCTCCCACTTATTCTACACCTCTCAAGTCATTTCACAAAGTCGGACTAGAGTCAAGCTCAACAGGGTCTTCTTTCCCCGCTGATTCTTCCAAGCCCGTTCCCTTGGCTGTGGTTTCGCTAGATAGTAGATAGGGACAGTGGGAATCTCGTTAATCCATTCATGCACGTCACTAATTAGATGACGAGGCATTTGGCTACCTTAAGAGAGTTATGCATTATGACATCATCCTCGTCATCAATGAGGTGCCAAAGCATCACTTTGTCATGTAATTAAAGCAATAGATGCAAGAGAAGTATCTTGGCCCAATAGGGCACCCATTCTTGTTGAACTATTATCATGAAGTATATCCATTCGATACAATGAAAAAACAATTTTTTCTAAGATCAAGCTAATGTGCTCTCCTTTCCCATGACCAAACCAAACCACGTCCTAATTCTACCCTACAACTCTTGAAATCAAAGACTTCAAATCCTCTATATACAATGACACTTGCACCCAATATGGTAAAGGCAATCACATTTCCAAAGTTAATCGGAGAGCCCAATATTACAAATGGCTTCAATGCAATATCAAAGATGGGAGGTATTTGTAGCTTTGTTTAGTATATGAGAATAGATATATTTCGAAGGCATGCCTATGAACAATCAAGATCAAATGAGATTGATTAATTAGCCAACTCCAAATCAGGCAAGAAAAAAACTTAAGTTGAAGCACAAATCTAGTAAAGGAGTTGAGGCTCCAAAACATGCTATATTTTTGCATTGCAAATCTAAATGCCTTGCAACTTACAAGTCTTAAAATGAAATATGGTTATCTTATAGGACACACACATGAGGAGAGTCATATCAATGCATTAGCAGCCATTACTTTACTAACATCTTGACTCATTTTGCATGGGTTGCCTAGTCATTTTCAAATCTATCATAAGGTTCAAATTTTGTTGTCTTAACAAGGTAGAATATATAAATCAAAAGGTCCTTGTTTGTCTTTTACATGCAAAGACATTGACAACATAAGCATTCACAACTATTGAAGCACCATTTTAGCATCACTTCAAAGCATTTTGAAGTGACTTTGTATGTCTTCTTTTTTTTTTTTTTTCTATCAAGAAAAAACACCATCCCTAAGAATAAGCACAACTATTCTAGTCTTACTTTCTCTATAAGGAAGCAAATTCATAAATAGGGTGAAAAAAGTTAAAATTAGGATCTTTCCTACTCAATACTTGGTTTACTTATTTCATTTCCATGTGTTGCCTTGAGATTTTTCCTTCCAAGTCAAACCATTGAGGTGATGCTCAACCAAAATGTATGAACCACCATGTTCAAGCTAGTATTGAACTCATGAACCACAATGTTTACTTTAAGCCCTTGAGGTGATGCTTGACCAAAGAGCATGAACCATAATGTTCAAGCTAGGGCTAAATGTATGCCACCTTATCTTAATTTGATTATAGTTACGTATAAGCCACACATGTGTACATTACATTTGTTGTTGCAGCGTTTGGCATCGAAGTTATTGTGACTCTCTCTCTCTCTCTCTCTCTCTCTCTCTCTCTCTCTCTCTCTCTCTCTCTCTCTCTCTCTCTCTCTCTCTCTCTCTCTCTCTCTCTCTCTCTCTCTCTCTCTCTCTCTCTCTCTCTCTCTCTCTCTCTCTCTCTCATGTGACATGACATAGCAAAACAATATTCAACCCAAATATAACTTGGTCAAGTGAAAACTCAAGAACGGCAAGTCTAGCAAGTGCAAAATGTAAAAAAAAGAATTGAACGAGAACATTCGACAAGATTCCATAGCTTCACAATAACATCATCAATTATGTGCACAATGACATTGCAAAAACATTTCCCCCCTCATATAAAAACAACGTTCAAGTAAATGAGAATTCGAATAATTGGATGCCAAGGTTAACAACCATAGCAAGTGCAAAATGTAAAAGCAATCATTGAAGATTCCATAATGATATTGAAAACAACATCAATGTACACATTGATATTTCAAAAGCATTGAGTTGGTACATTTGAAATAGTCAATTAATTATTCTTCAATTACACACCCTAACAACCTAATTGATGGATCCATCTATGTGTGTGTACAAGTGATGCATGCATTTAGTAGATTTGTGCCCAAATAAAACCAAAAATTTCAATGTGAAAATGAGATAATATTATCCATGATACTACAACATCAAAGGATATTTGGCAAGAAAATATGTTTTAATGTCAAAAGTACTTTACACAAAATAGTATCCAACAACTTTGAAAATTGAGATAGGATTTGGGGCTAGCATTGTAAAAAAAGTATTATTAAAGTATCCATAAGTTACACCTTTATGAAAGTATGCAATCATGGTATGATTTTGTATGTCTAATATGTTTTATCAAGTGTATTGGGGTGGTTTATAAGTCTACTCATCCATTGTTTAAAATAGTACAATAACTTGATACATTTTTTAAAGCTAATGTTCACAATCTTTTAGCCATGTCATAATTGGATATTGTCTCTTCTTATTAGAAAAGTTCCCCATATACTTTATTTACACAACAACCAACTAACCAATGAAGCATGTAAGAAAGTGTTAATGATTGATCATGTATCAACCATGTAACTTTTTTCAAAATAACATGAGTATTTGGTATCAATAAAATGAAAGAAGTATTTACATTAGAAAGCCTTAGGCATGTTGGCATTGCCTAGTACTATTTAAGAAACCTATGGAAAACCTTATAAGCTTTATCTTTCTTCCCAAACGCTTTAAGTATAAGAATAACTTCATCTCAAAAAGTGGACCAATTGTCCATAGGGACAATTCAAGGTTTGAGCCTACCAAAAAGCGTCTTGTTTCTAAACTTCCGAATCTCCACGAAAAACTAATCTAACCATGTTCCATAACTTCATAGCCTCCTCATCGTTGGAGCCTCTATCTCCCAAGAGAATTAACTTGTAATCATAGATTTCTTAGAAACAATCTCTACCTATCCAACCCTTAGTCAATGCCATATTTTCCTTGCCTCCCTGCAATCCCACATTAGGTGCCTAGTTGTTTTAGTTTCCCTATTATACAAGATGCAAAGAGGCCCTACGTTCAAAACCTTACTCAGCCTTTCCTTCAAGGGCAAATAGTTCATAATCACCCTCTAGAGCATGAAGTTAAGTTTCTTTGATGGGGTAGCAAACTATACTCCTTGTACCCTTCCTTTCCATGTCTTCATCTTGGCCCTAAGGTGCCATTTGTACTAGTACTTAACAATGGCAATGTGAAACATACCAATCCTCTTGGCGAAGTCTTTCACACCCTTACATTGCCAAAGCAGCTTGCCATTGGTGGCAACCATGAATTTACATGGGTTGGCGTTGTTGATGGTCATGGGGCCATAGACCACCTATACTTGCATTTTTTTCAGCATTTTGTGCACAAAATTTGTCTCCCCATTTGTAAATTTGCATTGCACTTTGATCTGATGGATATGCATGAAATCCATGGTATCTTGGTCCCGCTGATCTTTCAATCTAATAATCCCTTTCTTAGTGAGTTTCTTGAATAAACAGGGATTTTCATCAAGATGTCTTATGCTACATTGTTGGTCCATATGATGTGCATCTAGGAAGCATCTCCTCTTTGATCATTTGCTCCCACCCATGAAGCCTCCTTAAGCACTTGCTGCCATGCATTAACCAATCTTCGTACCACTTCAAAGTTTTGGATTTTAATATTTTGCTCGAATAGAAGTGGGTCCATCCACTCGATGTTTGCAACAATCATAATCCCTTTATCTTCACCTTCCCTAGCCTAAGACCTAAGTAATGCAGACCAGGGCTAGGAAGATTCCATCTGTTTGAATAGACTGGAGATCAATGCTTTGGTTTTGTCAACCAACTTAGGGATCCCTGAAACACCAACTTGGATAGTAGTAGTGATAAGAGGCCATGATGTGACCTTCCATGCTTGTTGGAAATCAGAGTGAGAGCTTAAAGATGTGCACACAATAGGGAGAGAGAACTCAAGTACAAGAAGGAAATATTGCATAGTACGTTGCTCACAAGTATAATTGGTACACTCTCTCTATCTTTGAGAGTGACCTCTAGGCTATTTATATAGCCTTGTGAGGGCTAGGGTTAGGGTTTCCCCTACCCTTTAGCTCAATCACACCTCACCTTCCCTCATGCACCCTTGCTTACTTAGGGTTCCCATGCTACACTTCTAACACGCCCACTCAATGCCAAGGTGCCATTGGATTATGTAGCATGTAAATGGTTCCCCCCCTCAATGAATCAATGGGATGCCTTTATAAAATAGGCTATAAGGATGTTTATGGAAAGATGATAGAAAAGTCGGTCCTCAGATGCTTTGAAGACATAGTTGGCCTCTAATTCATTGTGAACTTCGGGAGAGTTTGGACATTTACTAGTGATATACCCTATTTGTTTATATTTGTTGCACTTCATCTTGTTGGGATGTTTTTTCTAGCAATTGCTTACATGTATGCCCTTTTTTGTTGCAAAAGGAATGCTTAGCAGTCACAGTATGGACTAAGAGTTGTTCATGGGTTGTCAAGGTAGATGTTGAGTTGGTGCTACCTTCTTTTTTATTTATTTTCTCTTCATCTAGACAAGATTGAATGACACCTTCAAGTGTAGGATTTGGTATATTTGTCAAGGTAATGACAAGAGTTGAAAAACCTTTCCTTTTGGCTTTCAAGAGTATTGCCCTAGCATCTTCTTTGCAAACCAAAGCTTGAACTGAAGCTAATTGAGCCATCAAACACTTCATGTGGGAAATGAACTTCCCCAAGTCTTCTCCTCGCGTGTATTCCAAGCTAAAGAACTCTATTTTGAGTAAGATTTTGGAATTCTTTCCTCTTTCATCATATAGTTTCTCAAGCTCATCCCACTTCTCTCTTGCACCATACAAATTCTCGAGCTCGTCCCATTTCTATTTTGCAGTTGCAAGCTAGTCAATATAGTGAATTACGGATTCATCTAGGTACAATATTATTATAGCTTAGGCTCTTTCATCATCTTCGACATCCATAGGGTTGGATGGATCAATGTCTTTGGTCCCTTTGATGAAGGACACTGATAACCCCTCTCTATCGTTTTATAGTTCACTAACACCTTCCATGGGTGGAAGTCTCTCCCATCAAACTTGCAAATTTGAGGCTTCACATCAACACACGCCATGAAAGAAGATCTTGCTGATTGCACAAGGCAATGGTAGTCTCTAATCCTTTACAACCCGGGCGATACAATCGAAAGCAATTAAAATGATGTTTTAATCCAAGTAAGCATATTGAAAAATAGCTAATGTGTACTTAGACACATAGATTAGATGAAGAGAAGGAAATGATCGATGTGTTTATTCCTGACACATAGTCTTACAATGATCTATGTGTTTATCCCTGACACATAACCTTACAATGATCAATAGTGAGATGATGAGAGTTAAGCATTTAATGGGTATACTTAGGTCCTAAAAGGAACCTTCAGATTGTTGAGATTTAACTGGCAAACAAGCAATGATTAGTAGTTTGATTGGTAGTGTTAAAAAAACACTAGTATCCAAGCCTAGTGAAGTGCTTGTGTGTTGGAGTCCACTGATTGGATGTCAACTTGAGAGTCACCTTCTGGGCAAGAAGCTTTGAGTTTTGAGTTTCTAGGTTTGCAATGAACTTGAACGTTGCTTAGTCAATGATTAGAATTGCTCTTCATGACTTCAATGAGAAGAAAACCGAAGAAAACCAAGCTTTAAGCTTTTTGGCTATGGCTGCCAACAAGGTATACAGTTAGGGTTTTGCTCTTTGTGAGTAGCAGAGAAGGAATTTCAAGAAACCCTCTGAGGTGGAGATACCACACTTGGGGTGCTAACAAAGCCCTATGGTGGCTGCCATGATTGTGCCTTCTACAGGTCGTGCCATCGATTGAAACTCCATGATGCCGAATCAACGCTTTTTTTTAGTTGTGTTACAATGTTAAGCTCCACACGCAGGTGGGCATTTCAGACATCTATGGAGATTAAGAGATATGATGAAGAAATGAAACTCTCATGTGCACTTAGTACGAGATGGAGTTGGAGGGAGCTTGTTGGATCAGAGATGGCTCTAATACCATGTTGGAAATCAAAGTGAGAGCCTAAGATGTGTGCACAAGAGGGAGAGAGAGCTCAAGTACAAGAAGGAAATCTTACTAAGTTGCTCACAAGTACAATTGGTACACTCTCTCTACCTTTGAGAGTGACCTCCATGCTATTTATATAGCCTCATTGAGGGCTAGGTTTAGGATTTTCCCTATCCTTCATCTCATTCACACCTCACCTTCCCTCATGCACCCTTTCTTACTCAAGGTTCCCATGCTACACTTCTAACAATGCTTTCTTGCATGTCAGATGTAACCATAGGACTATAGCCATTTGCCTCTCAATCCCCTCCCATGCATTCTTATTGAAGTTAAGTGTCATGGCAAGGAAAGTGTCTAGAGGTATTGTCATAGTCTTAACAATGATCACCTTTTCCTATAGGTTGTTTGGGTGTTCTTTCCACCTCAATTTTATATTTTATCTTGAGCTCCATCCACTGCATTCTCTATCATATAGTCACCCTAGCTCCCAATGGGAAGCTTAGGTAGTGGAAGATATCTATCCATGGGGGATTTTTTTGAGCCCAAGGTCTTTGATCCATCCTTAAGGCTCCTCTAAGCTTAGGTAAAGGGGTTTCATCTTTGGAACACTTTTGACTAATCCAGAAAGCATTCAAAAATCATTGTAAATGGCTAATAAATTGTTGATTGGCATGTTGATCTGCTAACACCCAATTGGAGTTTTCATCAACACAGAATTTGATGAGAAGTTATTCATTGTTTCCCAATGGAAGGTCCCTTATTGCTTTCTCTTGAATTCTTCTATCAATTTTGCACCACAAGGGACTTATGTTGATGGAAAAGAGTAGTGGGCCAATAGAACAACCTTGTCTCATCGAGCCCTTACTAAAAAAAAGAGGAGCATATGCCACTAACAAACACTATGATAGAGGCATTTGCATAGTGAAAGCACAATCAATTGCAAAACATCAATTTAAGAGCTTCCTACAATGTATAAGACCCCGCTACTATGGGTGTAATACATGGCTTAAATCAACGTGGTGAGTGGCTACCGTGAATTGATTCTAGCCGTGTTTAGAGATTTAGATAATAATTTAATCAAGCCTTCATTTAGCTTCTTAGGAAAGCACATCTCAACTTTGATTTTGTTTAGTAACATGTATAAATCAATTGAACAATTGTCCCAAAGTGATCAATAGACCTTGATGGGAATGCCATTTATGCCTAGGGACTTTCCTTTTTTCATCTTACTAACAACATATGCCACCCCTTCAATTGGAAAAGGGATGACCCAACACAAGTGTTAACCCTCAAACGAATGAAGGTGGAAAATCCGGAAAAGCTAAAGCAGAAGACAAAGACAAAGGCCAAGGCAAAGAGAAATGGAAGACAAAGACGCACAAGGAGAAGAGTCCTAAATAAGGGAGAAAGGCGCACAAGGAAAAGCGCAAGTCAAAGCTTTTGCAAAAGAGCGCAAGCGCATCATGGTTTAATTCAAAGAGCGGCAGGCTCTCACCCGTGCAATTTGTAAATGTAGACGGGCGGTGGAAAGGAAGCTAGGAAGATAGAAGGACAATGGGAAAAAAGGGCCTAGGCTACGGTCAGCCATGTAAAAAGGGGATGCCCGCCCAAAAGGGATTTAGGGTTTTGTATATAAAGTTAAAAAGTGAATGAGAAGCTCATTCTTGTGTGTGGCCAAAAGTAGCTCTCCTCTTCTACTTCTTCTTCTTGTTCTTGCTTGCTTGAGCTTGTGCTTGAGAGAGGGAGTGTGAGAGTGTGAGGGAGTGAGTGTGTGAGGGTGAGGGACCGAGGAGGAGAAGCTCTCCATCTTCTCCACTCTTCTTCTCTTCTCTTCTCTTCTCTTGCCTTACTCGCGGCAATGGAGCTTGGAGCATGGAGCTTGAGGATGGAGCTTGCTTGAAGCTTGCACTTGGATCGTGGAGCTACCGGAGTGCGTGGGAGAGGAGGTAACTTGAGCGGCACGGAGGTAAGCTCACTACACCCGTAGGTATGGATGACGCGTCGGTTATGTGAGAGGTAGCCATTAGTGCTCGACTTGGAACGCTTGAAACAATAAGCGGTCCGAGGGTCTTGGCGGTTGAGCGAAGGCTCCCACATTTTGGTTCCGTTGCCGGGACCAACGGATTCAAGCCTTGAGCGCTTGCGCACTTCGAATCGAGCATTGGAGTAGGGTTTTCCCCGAACCGGTGCTTGAGATAGGTAGGAAGCGAGGGGGTTGAAGATTGTATTCGATCTCCTTGGCAAGTAGGTTTGTTGTTTTTCTTGAGATTTATGTTGTGAGATGGAGTAGTATAGGTATTTACTTTGTGATTTGGATGCATTAGAGTAGGAGAAAACAAAGAAAAACAAGAAAATAAGCATTAGGGTTACTATTGTAAAACAGGGCAGAAACAGGGCAAGAATCGTGCAAAAGTGGTATAAAACTTACTTGTGATGCCTAAGGTCGGTATGTGAGTTATTGGGGGTGCCAATACCATACCCGTAAGAGGGTATAAGGGCCAGAAGTGGCAAGAAAGGCCACAGTGTGCATTGCAGGGTTTCAGGAGAGCAGGAGAGAAGAGGAAAGCTTGGCGAGGAACTCCGCTTCAATCTTGGCATCAGGGAGATCTTTGGCTAGCCCAGGTAATTCTACACCTCCCCCTATAGTAGTAGGACCAATCTGGAGTTGCTCGACAAGGGGGAAGACCCCCAGCGCCTTGCACGATGAATTTTGCGAGTTTCGGTGAAAAAACACGCGCGACGTTCGGCGCATCCGAGTCACGTCGACTTTGGTCTGAGGCCCAGACTCGGCCCTCGGACCACCCGGTCCACTCAGCCAAACCCTAGTCGGCCTCGGACCGTCCGGTCCACTCGGCCAAACCCTAGTCGGCCTCGGACCGTCCGAGGAAAAACCCGTCCGAGTCTCAAATTCGGCCCTCCGTCCACTCGGCCAAATCCCTAAGAGCATAAGCAATCCTAGCGTTGACCAATCTTGCTCATCTAGGCCTGAGCCCCCAGCCATGCTAAAGCCTAAGGAAACTCTTAGAATTTTGCATGAGATAGCAACTGAGCAAGCCGTCGTTGAACATAGAAGTGTCACAGAATGCTTAACTGAGTTGGATGCTAAGCTCAAAGTGGTCGCACGTGTCTACGTCCTTGCGGACATGGGCACAATCCCCAAGGAGCAGCTTGGAGATTACTTGCCCTTTCCTCTATCCTGGGAAGAGCAATAACATCTTAACGAGCACTACGACAGGCTCCTGCATGAACGCATGCGACTCATCTCTGACGAGGAGGCTGATGAACTGCGCTTAACCGTCACGTTCAATGAAGTGCTCTGTCAACCGAATCTCGTAGACATAGAGCAACTAAAGCGATTGTTAGCAGGCCAGAGTCAATTTGAGTAGCGTTGGTGCGAAAGCCGCGTTGTAATGGCCGAACTAGGGGCTCAGATCATGATAGTCTCAGAGGAGCGATTGGCCAAATGGCGGTCTCAAAGAGAACCAACCTATGTGGCACCAACTTCCCTTCAAGTGCTGACTGCCATTCGGGGTATGGACTTAGCTGGAACTAGCCAAGAGAACGCTTTGATTGATAAGTTTCTCACTGAGGAGGAGCTACATATTGCCAGTAGACTCGGTCAAGGTTCCATGCTACTCGACATGGCAAAATATCTATCGGTATTAAGTAAGCTGCCGCGAATACTAGACGCGTGTGCCACGCTCTGGTACAACCCCGAGTTCTACACTTGGTTCTTATCCTCGTGAAGTGACATGGATTCATAAATATGTATATAAATAAACACTGGTTTTTGTGTCACCGTGTATAAACAATGTCAACACACACAAGCAATAATAGTCAAGTGCAGGGAGAAGAGTTGGGTCAGATAAACTAAGCTCCTCAAGTCCTCCTCTCATCACGCATTTAAACGTCGTGTGACCATTCCCCCTCCAAGTGAAGGGCATGCAACCCACATTGCCGCCATAGGAAGCCTTGACCAACAACTCTGATGGTGTAGACAGGGTGTAGTCCCTTTCAATACACCTTCTTCCCTTTTTGGTCTATCCTTTCGAGGATGTGCCCTGTCCCACTCCATGATAACCAATCCACACAGCTTAGAATAAGACAATACCTGCTAATGGCTGGAGGCAAAAAGAACATCATCATGGGGGCCATCCCTCTACAACAAACACCGCATGCCTCACCCCTTCCCTTCTTGTCATATGTGCTTAATAAACCACACTAAAATCCCTTCCATGCAAACAGTTGTATCCTATATCCAGGTCTAACCCTTGGATTTCATCTTGCAGGCTTCCTTTTTTGACGGAACACATGGAGAACCATGGACATCTGGCATGCAAAGACGCTCTTTACAAATGACGAGAGCATGTGGCACGCGCCCCTCCACCGGAGCGCTATGTGCCCACCCTCAAGAGGTATGCCATAAAAGCGAGGCCCTAAGCGACACTGTCCAGGACGAAGGCCAAAGAATCCTCGAGTCAAGAAAGTCGAGACTCAAAACGCGCAACAGGTGGCAACACTAGTGGCACAAACCCCCAACTCACGCTCTGGCACCAGATGCTCAAGGGCAGAAAGGGCAGCTTGGGAAAGGGAAGAATTTAATGAATTGTTTAAAGACATTTTGGAAACGGTAGTGGGCCGGGACTACACCATTCATGTCTCGGCCGACATGTTCCCTACCCAACCCCACAGGAGCCCCACACCAGCAGAGCCCCAATTACCCGGCCACCCAGACTCGCCCCGCCTCGTACAAATAGAGTAGCCCCATGTTGTATAAAGGGCTTATCAAATGCTACCTGGACATAACTTTTTGTCTTTAAATGGTTAAGTGTTGACAGATTCCCGAATTGTACGAACTTTTCATATCTATGTTTAATATATTTCACGTCTTTAGCAAAAGAAAAAGCTAATCAAGCGCAGGTGATAAATGTCTAAGTCAACCCCATAGAATTCACATAAGTGATATCTCCTTGCATTGCACTGGTTTATTATAGTTGCGGCATATACCATGCATGTACTCTCATGAAGCGACAAGTGGATACAGGATGAGACAGATCTTTGGGCGAAAGTGTTCAATGCCCGATCACCGTAAGACCATCGACCCCACAAGGAGCCGAGGCAAAGCCACGCTGCCGAAAGCACGAATCACCCTTGCCAACCGCCCACATCGCATGGCCCAAAGCACATTCATGGGCCACGCTCCCTTTCTGGGTCAAGCTCTATAGTTGGCTCACGGCAGTCGTACCTCAATCGTGCCAACATCGCGTGTGTCGCAAGGAGGTTTGCAATATCTCAAGTGTATCTCCCCATCTCGACAACTGCTTCTCTAACAACGAGGCTAGGGCACAATCATCATTATAATATCAATTTCCTGAGCCTTCGAAGCTTGACATTTTCCAACCCATTGGAAGGCTGATAGCCTCAACATATTGTAATGGTTGTACTCAGGTAAGTCCAAAAAAAAAAGGGAGGAAAAGAAAAGAAAAAAAACGAATGAAAAAAGCACCCACCAGCACAGCACAGCACCTAGGGGTCCTCAAATTAGATACGTCCAGTGACCTTGATCGACTGGCTCCGTCCCTAGTCCCCTAGCCCTTTAGCATCACCCACTTGTTCAGGGCACATCAAGGGCAGGACACACCTGGGGAGCTTGTCTCGCCTATGGTTAGACCTGTCACCCTGACCCACTTGCACAATTATCTCTTGCACTCTGCCTTAGTATCATTGCCGTCAGTGGTGATAAGCACCGCACGCTTGGCCATGAAATGTACACCGCACTCATCAAGCAAGTCATTTAATTTCCAGCCACGAAAAGTGCGGTGTCCCTGTATTCAATTATGCTACGTCATGCAGTCACAATGCAAAGGATGTCTCATATACCTTCACGAGTACTTCTTCTCCACATGGACAACTTTGCTTCATCTACGCATTGTTAGCCCACGGTCTTCTAACTACGTACTATCCAAGTATGCACGAACACTCACATAATATTTGCACCGAAGTATATCCACAGTTTGGGTCCTCAAGTGCAGGACAATACTCTAGGCTTGCTTAGAGTTCGACCTGTCTCCCAAACTAATCAAAATATGTCTTGTGCACGATAAGAAGACTAGCACTACCCCTTAAGGAGAGACCACATGCGAGGTTTTCCAATTTCAGGTATAAAATGTTGTTCGCTCTTTATCAACACTCAACTCTGAATGCTTATCCCTTACCATCCGACAAGCCCGCAAAGAATCGTCATGTACAGAATCCCCAACAAACCAACACTTGTGTTGGCCATCAATGCAATCCCCAACACAGAATAGCCCTACCACCAACTCCAACAACCTTCCACCAGCCACCTTGGCCACCAACAAGCCCCCAGGACCCTCTGCCACACCACCACTAACACTCCTCCACGGAAACCACAGGTGTCCTTGTCACCCACGTCTTCGAAGTATGCTACAGCTTGCTACCTACGACGGTGAGTGCCATGGGACTGGCACTCATCTAGAAGGGGGGTAATGTTAACCCCAACATGAAGAAAGCAAAAGGAAATAAAAAAGGCGCAGGGCAAAGGCGAAAAAAAGGTAGCCCGACTGAAGAAAGAATAGGAGAAAAGGCCAAAAGCGCAAGGACAACCTTAAAAGGCCAAGGCAAATACAAAAGGAGAAAGGCGCATTTTAAAATAAAAAGGCGTACCCTGAAATCTTGTAAAAGAGCACCCGGCTCTCACCTGTGCAATTTGTAAATGTAGATGGGCGGTGGAAAGGAAGCTAGGAAGATAGAAGGACAAAGGGAAAAAGGGCCTAGGCTATGGCCAGCCATGTAAAAAGGGGAAAAGGGGATGACCGCCCAAAAGGGATTTAGGGTTTTGTATATAAAGTTGAAAAGTGAATGAGAAGCTCATTCTTGTGTGTGGCCAAAAGTAACTCTCCTCTTCTACTTCTTCTTCTTGTTCTTGCTTGCTTGAGCTTGTGCTTGAGAGAGGGAGTGTGAGAGTGTGAGGGAGTGAGTGTATAAGGGTGAGGGACCGAGGAGGAGAAGCTCTCCATCTTCTCCACTCTTCTTCTCTTCTCTTCTCTTCTCTTGCCTTACTAGCGGCAATGGAGCTTGGAGCATGGAGCTTGAGGATGGAGCTTGCTTGAAGCTTACACTTGGATCGTGGAGCTACCAGAGTGCGCGGGAGAGGAGGTAACTCGAGCGGCACGGAGGTAAGCTCACTACACCCGTAGGTATGGATGGCGCATCGGTTATGTGAGAGGTAGCCATTAGTGCTTGGCTTGGAACGCTTGAAACAATAAGCGGTTCGAGGGTCTTGGCGATTGAGCGAAGGCTCCCACAACAAGATCGTCTTTCACTTTAATATAGCCTTTTTCTAATGCTAGAAAGGTCTTCCATTTATGTCCATAATCAAATGGTGTCACTGGTTCTATGCCAACTATCAATGACATGTACGTGGTGAAGGCCTTTGCTGTGTCTTCAACTTTTATGAAAAAGCCTCCCTTTCCACCCTCAATTGTTGGGATGGGTTCTCTAGATTTCTTTGTTTGAAGAGACCAAAAAGAAAGCATTAGGATTCTCTCCTACTACATATCACTACCCTTTCAACTATATCTTTGTAACTTCAATTTGATACCATTGCAAATCGTGCATGAAAAACTCCACTCCTTAGAGGAGCCGATGGAGACGAGAATCATTAGGACAAAGAGAAAGAACATTAAGGATGCATTCTATGGTGTGTTTGTAGCTAGCTTGCATGCTTCTCCTGCTTCTAGCTTGAGCCTTGCGATACTCTTTGGCTACCTTAGTTATCTTTGAAGTGCATCTAAGCTAATTAGCAATAGGGTCACAATTGGGCATATTAATCTCTTTCCACTTACTACTTAGCTATTGACAATAGGTTTCCTTTTCCAAAGATGAAGTATTGAACCTAAATAAAGGAGGGGGGCCTCCATTGTGAACCTTACCTCCCTAGCCTTAAGGTGCAAAGGAGGGGGATATGGTCTAACAGATAGCAATGCCCATCTAGCTGTTGGGGGTAAAGGCGCCTCTGCCTCTAGCCGCCTGTGTATTACTACATTGACAGTACTCGCCACTGCACACTGCAGGTGGCGGGCACCCGTCACCATCACTTTATTCTTTATTATTTTAGTGACATTTTGAATAAAGAAAGGCCCGGTCACACATTGTGACTGTTGGAGTTCCCATTTGTGTCTCTCTCTCTTCTTGCTCTTACTCTCTGCCATAGCTCACTTCCAAGCAAGCTTCGATCCTTCTCACCTTTCAACTGGTATCAGAGATTTGGATTAGAGCTTGATCATGGAGCTTGGCCTGGCATTACTTCAGCTCGGATTGAAGACCTAGAGCTTGGAGCTTCAATGCCAGCCATGGCTTCTTTCCCTCGAGGTAACATTTCATCTTCCACCTCTCCCCGATCCTCATAGGCTCTTTGCAGGTCCTTGGCTTCATTGGGCACCTTGTATGCCCACATTTCCCCCCTTATCCTTAGCATAACCAGCAGGCCCCACAGTCAGCTCACATTTTTTTTGCACCTGTTTCAAAATCTGGCTCAAAAATCCCATTTGTTCTCATATCTCGAGCATCCGAAACCCGAGGTAAGGTAAGAGTCTAACTTGGGGTTTTGGCATGCTCTGGACATGATGGCAATGTCAGATCTACCAAATTCTGATCATAAAATTTTTTGCAATAGATCTAAGTTGATTTACAGTAAGAAAATGTCATGCTCTTAGCTTATGTGATGCTCCCAAGGCTTGGTATTTGATGCCCAGATACTTTGGGGATGTTTGCCCAATGTTTTCAGATGCTTTGGGACTTGGTTTGAGCTTCCATAGCTCAATTTATGCAAGGATTTACTGTTGTACATTGTTTGGGTAGCAAGGTTTTATCTAGGACGGCTTATGCATAATGCTCTTTGTTGACATTCGGGTGTCCTATTGGATGTATTGATGCTTGGTCATCATGGTTTATGTCCGGATATACTATTTGAGAGCTATTGAGCCTTGATTTGGATGCAGACACTTCATTGTTGGTTGGGACTTATGCTACCTTGGTTGACAAGTTATTTTACCTCCAGTTTGGTTATGCCTATTGGTTTCGGGCTATGTCTTTGGGATATGCAATGAAGTATTGACCTTCGGGGTACGACATCGAGCTTGTCTTTGGTTCTAGATCTTCATTTGAGCTTGAGCTCGGCTTTGGAATGCATTTGATGCTCCGTCTTGGATGTACATATGGCATGTATGTTACCTATGTATGACCGGTCTTGACATGCTTGGTCCATGCCACTACTACATGCTACTTACATTGTTTGGAGCCAATTGCTAGTAGTGCCTTGTCTTGGCTTGCATTTGGCTTCTGGGAACTTACTTGAGATATTTTTTGGCTTGCCAGAGTTGTATTTGGAATACAGTTGATGTCTATGGATGCTCTAATTGGAGGGGGAGGTTGTTGGGGGTAAAGGCGCCTCTGCCTAGCTACCCGTGTATTACTACATTGACAGTACCCACCCCCACTGCACATTGCAGGTGGCGCGTGCCCGTCACCGTCACTTTATTCTTTATTCTTTTAGTGATAGTTTGAATAAAGGAAGGGTCGGTCACACATTGTGACCGTTGGAGTTTCCATTTGTGTGTCTCTCTCTCTTCTTGCTCTTGCTCTCCGCCATAGCTCACTTCCAAGCAAGCTTCGATCCTTCTCACCTTTCACTAACATTGGGTGATATCCACTAGCCTCCATTATTAATGTGGACCCTGTTATAGAGTCCGAGATACATGCTCTACTTTCTTATATACTTAAAATATATATGGCGAATATTATGTTGGCACAGAGGGAGAATAGATAAGAGAAAAGAAAGATGTAGAGAGAGGTAGAGAAATTGGCAACACACTAGGGATTGGAAGATGGGCCAGTCCTCCCCCCCCCCCACTTGTGGAGTTATATTATTGACAAGGAGCAAGCTCCTCCGTTACACATAAGCCAGTTCTTACTTGTAGATCTTGGAAACAAGATCACGATTCCTTGCACGGTATACAATCGGCTAACACTTGCACAACTTTGAAGTTGGCACCTTTTGATCCTTCTCGAGTCTCCTTCTCTCCTATAGAATATGTGTAGGGCTCTCCTCTTGGCGCTTGATTTGAGTAGAGCTTCTGCAGCACTTGCACCTTCTCTTCTCCTCTTGGAACTTGATTTCGGCAAAGCTTTCGCAGCACTTGCACCTTCTCTTCTCCTCTTGGAACTTGATTTTAGCAGAGCTTATGCAGCACTTGATTTTAGCAGGGCTTCCGCATCACTTGCACCTTCTCTTCTCCTATTGGATACATGCAAAGTGATGCTTCCTTCATCTCTCCCTTACACCCAAGGAGAGCCTCCTCTTTTATAGGCTTTCAAGAGCTTCTCTTCTTGGAGAGAGAGTTGAGTTGATCTTCATGCAAGATGTGGTTGTTCCACTCTACAATACTAATTTCGAGATATCTCTTTGTGCGTTGTTTGGATGAAAAAATGTCCAACACGAAATTTGTAGATCTTGTTGTTTTTGATAACCCTGCATCCCGTTTTTAGAGATCGTTTTTCTATTGCGAGATATTTTAAAAATAGATTTTTCAAAAAATAGATTTTTAAATTGTACTCTTAACTTGTGGTCCATGCAACCACCTTGAGTCATAGATAAGGAGAGTTCATTAGATTGCCTTGGGCCTCAACCTTAAGATTGAATTCCACATAAAAGCTTGTGTCATTTTAGACCTTAGAAAGAGAAAATCACTTCTCTTCTCACTTCTAGAGGATCACGTCTCTCGTCTTTCTTAGTGAGAGAATACCTTCTCTCGTCTTTCTTAATGAAAGAAATGACCTTAAACCTTGACTTATAGGGGAGAGGATGACCCCAAATGAATGCAATGCTCATTACACACAAGTACACATTCCCAGGCGTCCCTGGATGCACACATAAATACATATACACAATGATAATGCACTTCCTCTTCTTAGAACTCAATCCATCTTCATTTATGTATAACTCCTTGGTTCTTGTGTACACTCTTACAGTTGGCAGACACTTCTTTCCCCCTTCATAACTTGTATTGCTTGTACTAGATATCCCCGTCACAGTGCTTTAATCACCCCATTAGGTGATGCACTAGGAATACCGGTCTCTAAATGGTCTCATGGCCATGTTAGATCATCATCAACACTTAAAGAAAAGTGAGTCATTAATTTATTAATATGAATTTATTAAATAGAGAATGCGTAATAAGCAATCAATTTAGTGACAGACCCGATCCAATATAGCTACTCACCAAGCATCCCACATGCTTGTTGTGCCAAAAAGTGCGGTTCACATTGTCCACCAAAGGCAGTAGCTATATTCATCAACTTGAGGAGGTCTATAGGTCATGCCATGATTCCCTTTCTTGGAGAGTCATACATCCTCCCCCTTGCAAGTGGTTGCCATCAATAAGAGTCATATTCCAATCTCCAAGTAAAATTGTACTTTTGCCCAAAGAAAGCAACCAGTAGATCCTCCCATGAACTTACCCTATTAGCTAATGAATTTGAGCCAACACTAATCTAATAATGATTATTCGATCAACACATCCTATTACGAGGACCATCATACTGTCATTCCCTTTCTTCCAACAGTAGTCTAGGGTCAAGTGAATCCCTAACAATTAGCATGGTACCCCTCTTGCCTTGAGAGCAATAATCATCAATGATAACATATCCTTTGATTGTGAGTCCCCTAGATCCTTCTAGCCCTAACACAACTTCTTCTAGGGATCAACCATGTAACTTACTAGATTACCAAGCACTACCCAATGTTATAGCACTGCCTAAGCCTAATGTTACCATATCACTTAGCATTATCCAATGTTTTTACCCATCGGCTTTGTATATACACCCATTCACTCTAAGGCAACTTAGTCTTGGGATGAGCTCTCAAGCTTCTTCTTCTCTAAGGTTTATAACATTAGTATCTTGTCCACATATATAATTTGGTCAGATGTAGCACAAAATCAAGCCTTATTATGAGTGCTCATTTCTTGATTTGGCAAAAAACAAGTCATTCGTATACAAGACTTTAACACAAAAAAGAATATCATCACAATATAGCCATCCATGTAATGATATTGCAATTTGGGTCATATTATTTAATTCCAATTCTAAAATGTAAGAATAAATACAAAAAAGCTTATTAACCACTTATATGAAAGCACTTAATACTTTTCTTATTACATATGGTCACCTAACGATGATGAGCCTCCACAATTTGGGATTGTCTCAAGTAAATCCATAAAAGAAACAAGAGAGTAAAATATGCAATGGGTGCAACCATCATACTTTTAGCACTTTCATCTTAAAAAAAAGGAAAATCCAAAATTATCAATACTCCAAGATGACTAATCTTGCCTTTTCCTCAAGGCCTATCGTTATGAAATGCCTGTTAATTAACAGAAAATTGTCTTTTGCACTATATGAAATCCAATAATCAATTCATATCGTCCAATTACATGACCAAGTAATTACATGGGACAATATTCTGCAAAGCAAAGCATCGTAGACATGATTACTAAAATCGACATCATATTCTTTTGCAATACGTTATGATATTATATTCTCATCATCAATTTCTCGTGTCACAACGTCATCTCATCATGATCAAAGCAGTGGGTCTAACTTTTAAGGATCACCTTATGACCTTTTGTATCTCCTCAAATGGACATCCACCTAAAATGAAAATTATTGATAAAATATTTGTAATTTGCACCAAGGAGTTAAATTTTCAAGGTCTAGGGAGTTAACATAAGTTAAGGCATCCAATTGCTTGAGCCATGGATCTACCCACTATTATTGAATAAAAATATCGTAAACCCTTAAATTTTGATGGTCTTTGACAAAATAAGACAATTGCATTCAGGTTTATTAACTCTTATACGCTTCAACATCCTACATGGACTTACAAACTCCTCTAATGCAACAAGCTTTTTGAGGGGTAGATGTGATTATGCACTGAATGATATTACTTCTTATCTCAAATTAAAATTTTGTCACCTTAAACAATTTAAGCTAAATGCCCAAACACATGAAAAGCAGTATTGCTAATTATCACTTGTTATACATTACGATAGATGTAAGATGCATGTTGACAAGCAAAAGGAAAGAAATGGATTTGGTTGATGGAGTTTGTGGGCTTGCATGCTATATCATTATAAATGAGTGAACAATGGATATATAAACATCTAAGAATGGAATCATCACCCACTTCCAATTAGCAGACCATGGATGTAGCTTTTCGCTATTTTGACCCTATTTTTTTAAAGAAAATTTTTACAATGCTATTGTCATCTCCAATAGGGGATTTTACTCTACTTTTCCTACACTTAGGGTTAATGCATATACTTGTTGTTTATGGACATGCTTAACATAAAGCCACTTTTCATCATATTCCATTGCTATAAAGATGATCACTTTTCATCAAGTTTATTGGTTAGACCACTTCTTAAGGATTCAAATATTAATTTAGCAAGGTATGTTCTTTTTTAATATTGGTTCAAAACATAATAGTAATAACAATTCCTGGAATATTGTTTTGATCCCACACAAACCAAATTTCACTTTATTCATTATGCCCATTTGAAGTCAACTCAATGAAATACCTTTTTATCATGTTCATCACCAATGGTATCCCTTGTAGCTTTCTCTTTATTGCACCATTTATTAGGGAAGCAAGGTGATAAGTAGGGTCAATAAATTCTAGATGTCTATATTATAAATCCTTATTTATTTTACACTTACATGTGTTTTCTAGAAAACATTAGGTTTGAAAGTGCCACAAGGAATGTATCTAAGTTTAAACTCACACACACATATGCACACCCACATGCTCAACTTGCTTGGGCTACAACCCCATTAGCACACTTATAGAAAAATTAGCATCGTTCTTTTTCAACCTTTTAATTTAAAACTTCTTATCTTAGTAAGAGTTGCTATGTTACTCTCAACTTTTGCATTTTTGCATGTACTAAAGGACATATGTCAAAGGATATACGTGGTAAGTGAACCCTCATTGATTTTATTGAGCCAAATGCATGAAATGTAAATTAGAAGCAATTATTGATCACATTTGTTTTTCTAAATGTTTAGACATGTTTTGTTTGTAGGCTAGGTGTAGCCTTGCCACCCATTGTAGGATAAGGCACATTGAGCCACTCAAACTTGGACTTGAACAAATGACCTTAACATTCACAACATGGAGTGCTACTAGTTGAGGTGACATTCACATTGGTCATGCCAAAGCACTTGAATCTTCCACATCTCTTCCTCTCTCCTTAAGCTAGTAAAATAAAAGGAATGGCATTCCAATGAGATAGACATTGTTTAAGCTCTGTATAGCTTCAACAAACCAAAAGTTGAAAATTGATGTGTAGTTAGCTTTCCTAGAAATTGAACCCTTGAATTAAGATGCATGACTTGTGCTTAACGAGATGAAAGTATTGACATTCAAATGTCGAGCTCAGTGTTCACGAAAAACCAAGGTCTAAAGTAAATTGAATTGCAAACATTTAAAAAAAAACCCCCAAATGTTAAAAGAGTAAGGTTTAAAACCTTGAACCCTTGAAAAAATCTTAGTTATAAAAATGGCAAATACATGCAATTTGATTTAAAAATCCATCCAAAAGTTTGAGTTAGAGGTTTTTGTATGTGCTACCAAAAAATGTTTTTCATGAACATTGGGAGAGCTAAAGAACAAGGTTTTTAAATATTGAACTCTTGAATTAGATTGGACAGCTTTAATGAAAACACAACAACCACGTGTACAAGTACAATAAGTATTGATATGTTCAAACATCTACATTCCGTGGTACCTCTTCTGCATATATGCCATATTGGAACACTTTGTTAATTCATTCATCCACTTTGGAGTTTTTTAAAAAAAAAAGTTGACAAAAATTCACTCAAATAGCAATAAAAGCATTTGTACTTCATGTGGCAATTTGGTTTTACACAATGCTCAAATTCCCAAGGCATTTAGCTTGTTGCTACAAAAGGATGTAATCATAAAGGTTACATGGGTTTTTAATTTTGTGGATACATGCAACACTTGCTGATGTGAATGTGACTCTAAAATTATTGTCATTATTTAGTACTGCTTTGAAATCAAAGTTGACTTGTTCATAATGCTACAATCTTGGAATAAAACATATTAAAAGCTATCACATTCTAATGTTATGTTTACTTTGGAGATCTCCATTTGTACAAGGGAGTTAGGGAACAAACTTTTCAACTATGTCTTAAAAATATACAAGGTGACTATGCTTGTCATGTTGTGCATCAATCTATTACCGTATTGCTTTGGATAAAGTGTGTGTGAATTATTAGTCTTTACATGACCAATAGTGCATGACCATCTAACTTTGAGATTGGAGCGCATGTACATGTATCATTACAATGGAATATTTTTTATGTGCATCTTCTTTGTGTGATTGAAGCACATTAATACTACAAAGAAGTTGGTCTTATTCAAGAGAATGGAGTATGCTATTATTAGCATTGTAGAGGAGATAATTGCCAAACTTAATTAGGGTGGAAAAAACCTAGGACTTTAGAGGTTTATATAAATGCCAATTTTTAATTGGGGTGAAAACAACCTAACACTCTAGAGATAATAGAGGAGAGGTAAATGCCAATTTTAATTAGGGTGGAAAGGACCTCACCCTTTACCGATTATCAAAGGATGTTTATTGAGTTCTTTTATGCGATGAAAAAACATAAATGAGAGATAATCCTTACAGCATTGTGTGTGGATCAAACTAGCATTTTAAAAGCTTCGAAACCATTTTGAACTTCAAAATCTTCTTAGCAAAACATTGCTTTAGAAAGGAAACATGGATTCTCCTCCTTCTAGCAAAGGGGATGCCATTTAGAGCAAGCCAATTCCTCCTAAGGATAAGGACTCTTAAAAGATCCTAAAGCTTTGTTGAATCATTGTTTAGATTTCATTCATCACCTGTAATAGGGCTTGTTTCTACTCAAAGTGCTATGCATGCCTACAATTTTCATTTTCTTCGTATGATTTGCATAGATTTGTGTATAGTTTTGACACTCCCAAAATAGATGGTTGGTGTCTTCCTCTTTTCTACCACAAAAAACACAAAGTGGAGAGATCTACCTATAGGCAATCTCAAATCCACAACCCACTAGAGTGGAAGCTTATGAGAAAGGGTAGCCCACAAAAGATGCTTCAACTTCTTCTTCCACATGTGCATAGGGCCTCTAGTCCTAACTTCTCTAGCCTTCCATAGTTTTCAAAAACCATTAACTTATGCACCTCAAAATTGGCTTGCATTTTAATAAGTCCAACGAATTGTCCTTTAGTTGTGATCCACTATTTAAGGTAATCCTTGGCATGGCAATCATGTAAGTTAGGTCACATATCCTTCTTCTTATCCAATGCTCTTTCAAGCCAAGCTTCCTCTTCCCAAGACACACCCCATACATTCTAGAAACTTCCACATTATCCATTGATTCTAATCTACTTGAATCCCATATATCCATCCATTTTTGTAGCCCCTTACTACACACCACGAGCTAATTTCACAGTATCCAAAATAGAGACAAATTTATGAGAACATGCAATCACCTAAAACCATAAACATTGTTGAAGATAATTATCTCCCCTCCTATTAGCACTCTTAGACCATTAGTAGCCACATTGTGGCTCCTGAATTGAGGTAGAATCCTTAATATGGATGTTCAAAGCTTCTAAGAAAAACCATCTTGTTAGGAGAGACCTCCCATCTCCACCTTCGCAAAAGTATGGATATAATCCAACTCTTCTTAAATAGCTCAAAGTAGAGCCTCATAAATTTTCGTTGTAGAAATTCGAGGCCAACACCACTATTGACTTAAAGGTAGTGAACTACTCTCAAGTTATGGCATGCGAGTTGTGCTTTTCACCATACATCCAAATAAATCTCTTAAATAGCTTTACAACTTGTTGCTAATTGGCCTTTGTTAATGGAAATATCACTCCAACAAAAACCATCACAGGGCTAAGAGTCCTTTTAGCAATCACCAACTTCTCTACCAAATCAGACATGATCCCAAGTTTGCCATGAAGTTGGCATCAAATTCTCAAAAGTGTGGAAACCTTAGGATCCACTAGGCAACCAATATACATGAAGCTCTGGGCCTCTAACCCCTTCTTAATATGCTTGAATCCAATTTGGGATAGCCAATTGGGATAGCCAATCATGAGACTCACTTTTGCTCATCAGGATCAATTCAATTTTGTCCTTACTAACCATGGATATCGAGAGCTTAGCAAACTCATTACAAACCTTTAGAAGCTTAACTAATGATTGAGGTCCAAATGCAATAAGGTCAAAGTTATTGTTAAAACATATGAACAATATATCATTTGGCCATTAGGGAAATGCAAACTTTGTTAACACCTTTTTGGATTTTATTTTCAATTTTATAAGAAGTGGCTTAGCAATATCTAAAAATAGCAATTAAACTAAGGGGAATCCTTGTTGCATTGATCTTTTGAGCTCAAACCCAATCAAATGGTATAATTATTTATGCTAATAATAGTGGAGCCTTATTGAATAAAAACTTGATCATTTTATAGAACATGCTACCAAGGCTAGAATACTACAAAACACTAAAAATAAAATGTTGATTGATAGAATCATAAACTTTATCCAAGTCCATATTCAAAAACATGGCTTGCCACCCTTTTGCATAGCATACTCAATCCTAAAAGGAATATGTAGTATAGCATAATGAATACTTTTTGTTATGTCAAAGCCCATGCTTCCTATTGTGCACAAATCTAGAGTTGATGGGTTTAACCCCTAGAGCAAGACTTTTGACCATTATCTTATAGGGGCATGTAAATTTGTAAGAGAGCATTAATGATCACTTCTTCTTTCCTTTGATCATTTCAAACTAGTTTGACAACTTGACTAGGTGCTTCTCACTTAGGTCATTAAAGCCTCATGTCATGAAAAGGAAGTGTGCTTCCTACTAAAAGGGTTTTATTAGTTGTAAAATGTCTACATATAGGCATCATATTTAGTCATTGTGGCCATGTGGCCTAGCCCTAGAGCTTCATTGGGGGGGGAGTGTTAGATGCACGTGCTGTGGCCCCAAAGTGAGAGAGAGAGAGAGAGAGAGAGAGAGAGACCTCTCTCTCACGCAGTGTGTTTTGCTAGTGCCATGTAGCATCCGCCCAAAACTTGCGCCCAAAACTTGACACGATGCCAACAACATGAAATATTTCACATGTAAACAAATCACCAGCACATTACATCTCAATAGAAAGGATAGAATCTAGGCAAAAACTATCATAGCCTGGAGCTTTATATTTTTTCATATTTTTCCAACGAAATTCTACCTTTTCAATAGAAAAAGGGTAAGCTAGCAAAAGTGCAATGTCTTTATCAATTTGCATGCAACTTTTGTTGATATCCCTCAATTGAATGCTTTTCACACACAAAGCTACTAGATGCTTTTGAAACACTTTGAAGATCCCTTCCTCACAAATGTACACAACCCTATCAATATCCTCAATAAAGACAAGAGTGTCATTTTTTCCTTGATGCATGGCACAAAAAAGAAAAATGTATACGGCACTTGGCTCTCAATGCCATTGTTGTGAGTTGAATCTCAAGACTCAAAACTTGATGATTCTCCTTCTCTTAATCAATGTACTTATTAGCCAAGTGAACTTCACTTGTGCCCCGCTTTTGACCATCTTAGTCACATCATGAAGTTGATACTACATGCAAGGTTGGCTCCACACCTCTTTCCTCACTATTCTTACTCACCAACCTTTAATCTCCTACATGAATCAAATTACTAGCTTTCTTAGCTTTGTAAGTGGGTATGTGCGACCATTTTATCAATTGAGCAAAAAACATTAATGCTCCATGAAATTGAGGTAATTTTCTATGTCACTTTGTCTAGTAGATTTAAGCATCTAGCATTAGACTCCAAATCAACCAAAGGAGCATCTATATTATGAAGCCCTTATATGTAGAGTAAGCTTCTTAAGGGAGACCCTAAACCACTATGAAGAGCATGATCGATTTTGTTAAAGTTAAAGTCATGGGAGATTATTTATATGATGATGCATGAAGATTTCTTCTTCCTGGTGTTCTTTTCCTTGTTGTAGATATATCAAATATGAAAAAGATGTTTGTTGATGATATAAGATAGATTTTCTTGCAGTAGAAACCCCGTTTCCTTGGTGTTTCTTTTGGGGCTCCAAAGAGTGCACAAGAGACCAAATGGGTACAATCATCCCCTCATGCATGTGTGAGCGCAACTTCCATGTATATATTTATTTAATTTTATTCTCTTGGTGCTCAAAATACAAAAGATATCCCAAAAATGGGCCATGCATTTCTCTTCCTTGCATGGCTTATATTTTCTAATTATTTTCTCCAAAATGAACTATCTTTTATAAAAATAAAGTCAAAAATATAAATCTTAATTTAATTAATATATATTAGTAAAATAATAATGCTAAGATTTTATAAATTATTCCTTAAATAATTACTAGTGCTTATATATATACAACCATCACGTAAAGGATCATGCATCTAGAATATATTAACTCTATGCTACTCAAGCACCCAATAAATATCCCTTGCACATCATAAGAGTTGCTTGAAAATAATATATTCGTTTAATGACCTACTGCATTAAGCATAGATCACATTAGTCCTCCTTGCCATTTAACTACCAAACATGAGCAACTAGTATCATATGCAAGCCTCTACACGATAAGCTATTAACATGCAATAATTAAAAAATATAAAAACATTATTAAATTTAAATATCATTTGATTTTTTAGTAATTCTTATTTGTAATTTTAATAACAAATCCATATCATTGTGGAAATATGACTATGAAGCATGAAACTATCAAACTTGTGACATTATTCACTAGGTGTATGCGTAAGTCCATAAAGACTCTTCCTTAACTTGCACACTAGGTGTTCCCAACCCTTTCCACAGAGCTCTTAGGTTGCTACATGTAGATGTTCTCATGCAATCTCCCATGTAAGAAAACCATTTTCACATCCATTTGGTACAAGTGTAGATTCATTTGCACAACCAAGGGAAAAACCAAGCAAAGGGTAGTCATCTTAACCATAGGTGAGAATATCTCATCAAAATCAACTCTCTTTTATTGTTTAAAACCCTTAGTAACCAAACAAGGCTTCTATGTTGGCTTAGGGTAATGAAGAGTGCTCTTCACCTTATATAATTGTATGACAATGTGCATTCTCCATTGGGCAATGGAACCAAATCCCATGTATGATTCTTCTACTGTGAATTAAACTCAGATTGCATGGTCCTCTTCCATGAGTGAGAATCACCTTTGTGCATAGCCTCCTCATCATAAGTAAAAGGCTCACCATCATCTATCACTGTGACATAATGCACAGAGGGCAAAATTATGAGGATGCTCATCACCATCAATTGCAAGCTGTCTAACAGGGACTAGTGGTATGTTAATAGAGGCTCATTCTAAAACATCACCATGCACACGTCAATTACGGGCTTTGGTTGATTATGCATCTTGTCCTTGTGAAAGACAACATCATGGCTGCAAATAATCTTCTAAGCCTATGGATCCCAAAGGTGATAGTCCCTCTCACTTGTATCACCATATCTAAGAAAGATGCATTCGACAGACTTCGGATCCAACTTATTGCATATTTCCTTGGGAATATTGCAAAAGGCCTCACATCCAAAGACTCTCAAATGAGCATACGAGGAAGGTTTACCAAACCATTACTCCTCTACCACTCCACCACCAAGCATAGTACATGGGAATCTATTAATCAAGTGAATGGTAGTAGTAACTACTTCAGCCCAAAACATATGTGGAAAACTTGCCTAACAACATGTTGTGAACTCTTTCTTGAATAGCCCTATTCATGTGCTTTGCAACACCATTCTAGGGTAGTGTATAAGGGGCGGTCAATTAACACCCATATTGATTCTCAACCATAGCAAGAAAGCATTGGGAAAAGTAGGTCAAAGTTACTTTTGACCTTCTCTTTATAGGATAGGCCCAGATTTTATATGAATAATTACCAACGAATGTAGTGAAATACTTAGCACCGCCCAAGGATTAACAAGGCATGGGACCACAAACATCCAAATGAAAAAGAGCCAAAGGCTCATCCATATGCATAGAGCCAAATTTTTATGTGTATTATGAGTTTGCCTACCATATAAAAAATGAGCACATGAATTAAAACATGAAAAGACCAGGGGTGAGATATTGTAAATGAATCAAGATAGTCATTCCCTTGAGCGACATATACACAAAGTGTTGATGCTAAAGAGATACATGTGGAAGATCAGTCATAGCCAAAACATGATTTAGTAGTGCCACATACATGTGATAAATGAGGTTGCTATGAGTGATTTTCCATGAAGAGTTACCAAAAGAAACATGAAACCCAACATTATCTAAATGTCCTGCAAAGACAAGCCTTGGTCAAAGCCAACATATGGTGTACATTATGCAACAAAATGAAGCACTAGTAGCAAGCTCGAAACAAACATCACTGATGGCAATAATATCGCAAACATTATAATCTCCCAATCCCATAAAACCTATCATGGAACTTTAGATATAGAACTAAGCACGATGTGAGGTCATGTGAAAGTAAGCTCTCAAATCAAGCAACCAACACTGAGAGAAAGATGAGTGCGTATCTGTAAGTTGAATATTAGGTGAAGATGCAACTAGAATGTACTTATCAAAATCATACTTCAATGAGTTTATCTCCTCAATCTTGACAATATACTTTATGATGTTATGATCATTTGAAGTCTTAGAATTGTTTTGCACTTTTCTTTTGCCTTTATATCACCTATCCTAGTGCATTTTATGAAACTATAATCAAATATAACCTCGTTGCCTACAATAATGACATGTAAGAGATGACTTGGGGCCGCGATCAGCTGCATTGTCTGGCCTGGCAAAGCAATATGCGGCGATGGCAAGCAATTGGCGCGTAGGCCTTTTAGATAGAAAGTAACGAAACCATACGACCTTGCCCATGAGATCTAGACTTTAATCTACCCTATTGTGCATCTCTGTCACACAATGGTTGTTATCATATTTGCCATCATTACATGCTCTAATAGTAAGTGTATGAGAGGTGTAGGTTGCATCAATATTCTTTCTAATTACATCATTAGTAAGCAAGGAACCCTCTATATCTTTGAGCTTAAAACCATTTGCAAAAGCATTAATACTTATGGTAGTGTGATAGGTATTCCATGACTTAGGGAGAGTGATAGGCAAGAACCTCCTCAAAGGTAATTCCCTGTGAAGTTAGCTGGTTGGAAATGGAATGAAACTCATTCAAATGAGAAGACATAGCAATACCTTCCTTCGTATGAAGATCCAAGAGTTTCTCAAGCTAATATAATTGTGAAGCAAAGCTTTGCTTATCATAAAGTTTACATATTTTCTCCCACAACTCCCAATCACCACACTCAATCTCAATGACATTAAAGTAAACTTACTTTGACAAATACAAAATGATAGTGAACTTGGATAACTCATCAAGGTCGGCCCAAGCCTCTATATTATACTCTTCGAGCTTTATCCCTTTGTTACAAGACATGTCACGGACATGGACCATGCATCCAAAAAGAACCAGAGGAAGATCAAGGAAGCCCAAGTCAAAAAGTGAATGGAGAAGCTGATTCTGCCTAGGCGAGAAAAGTGGAGGAGAAGGCAAGCTCAAAAAAATTGTGGAAGAGAACTGAAGATTCTAGCAAGGTGCTCTCAAGGATGAAGGAGAGCATCAAAGATTTTAGCAAGGTGCTCAGAAAGAATGTGGGAAAGCACCAAATATTCTAGCAAGGTGCTCCGAAGGCTCTAGCAAGGAAAGCGTACGGTGCAATGTAATTCATTTTATAAGAGCACCAGCTCCCTCCTATGAAAGTTGTAAAGTCTAAATAGACATAGGTGAAGGGATAATGCAACGAGAAGCGAATAGGGAAAGAGGACCTTGGCAAGATGCCCGATCATGTAAAAAAGGGGATGGGTCCCTAAGGGATTTAGGGCTTGTATATAAACCTAAAAAGTGAATGAGTAGCTCATTCTTTGGTGTGTGGAAAAAGTGGTCTCTTCTCCTTCTCTTCTTCTCTCCTTCTTGCTTGCTTGTGTGTGCTTGAGAGGGGGAGTGTGAGGGAGTGAGTGTGTGAGGGGTCTTGGAGAAGAAGCTCTCCATCATCTCCTCTCTTCTTCTCCTTTTCTCTTCTCTTCTCTTGTCTTGCATGTGGCTATGGAGGATGGAGCTTGGAGGTGGAGGCTTGAGGTTGCTTGAGCTCATATCTTGAATCATGGAGCTACTAGTTTGCCTGTGGAAGGAGGCTACTCATTCGGGCATCAAGGTAAGCTCACTACACCCTCGTAGGATCGAAGGTGTGTCAACTAGGTGAGAGATAGCTATTTGTGCTCGCTTGAAATGCTAGAAGCAAAAAGTGGTCACTGCATCTTGGTAGATGAGCATGAGCTCTCACTACATTTGGTTTCGTTGCCGAGACCAACGATTCAAGCTTGAGCATTTACGTGCCTCAAATCGAGTGTTGAAGAGGGTTTCATCCTCGAAACCGGTGCTTAATGTAGGGAACTTAATGGACGAAAATAAAGGGAATAAGGGGATAGTAAGGGGAAGGTGAGTGGAATAGAGCAGTGTTTTATGTTGAAAACATTTCTTTACTCACTTATGGATGCCACGTTGCAGAGTCACGAAGCATGGAGCAAGTTCTTGGTGTTCCAGGTCATGTTCATGACTATAATGCATGCTTCAAATTATCATCAGAGGCTTGGCATGATGAACATTCTGGACCGCATCTATAATCCTTCGCCCCTGTATGCGGAACGGAGATGGACCAAAGACTCAGGAAAGCAAACCCTGTGATATTCCTTGCGAGTGCCAGGCAAAGGTTTCTAGACCCTCTTCCCGATGGTCTACTAATACGTGTCTCACAAGCGGATGAGCGAACACGTTACAAATGCATCCCATAGCACAAGGTTTGTTAACAAGATAAAGCAAGGCTTGATGGTCAACAAAGAAGACAAAAGGTGTAGCTGAAAGGTAATGCCAAAATTTCCTTACAGCAAACACCATGGCTAACCCTTCCCTCTCCGTGGTGGAGTAGTTCATCTCAGTGTCTGTAAGTTGTCTACTAGCAAATCTCACTGGATAGTCTAAATTGTGTTCACCCGATTGGCACAACATAGCTCCCACCAAGGCAAACTTCGATGCGTCAATGTGAACACGGAAGGTTATGGTCCAGTTTGGGGCTCGTAGGATTGGCAATGTGGTTAGAGCCTTTTTCAACCCTTCATATGCGTGTTGGCATTCCTCAGTCCATTCAAATATCACCAACAATTTGTATAAAGGCCTGGCAATTAATGCATAGTTTAACACAAATCATCGATAGTACCTTGTATGGCCGACGAGGAGGCATTGAACTCCCTTGTAGTTAATTGGTGGTGGAAGGTCAACCATAACCCCAACTTTTGAGAAGGTAGTGGCAATGATATTCTTTGACACCACGTGCCCTAGGATACATCCGTGCTTTACTACCCAGAACCAACACTTCAAGGGGTTCAACGAGAGACAATATAGTCTACATCTTTCAAAGACTGCTCAGAGCTTGCCTAGGTGTGCTGTCACTAAATTGATTGCTTATTACGCATTCTCTATTTAATAAATTTATGACTCGCATTTCTTTAAGTGTTGATGATGATCTAACATGGCCATGAGACCATTTAGAGACCATTATTCCTACTGCATCACTTAGTGGGGTGATCAGAGCACTGTGACAGGGATATTTGGTACATGCAGTACAAGTTATGAAGGGGAAAGGAAGTGTCTGCCAAGTGTAAGAGTATACACAAGAACCAAGGAGTTACACATAAATAAAGATGGATTGAGTTCTAAGAAGAGGAAGTGCATTAGCATTGTGTATATGTATCTATGTGTGCATTCGAGGACGCCTGGGAATCTTTACTTGTGTGTAATGAGCATTGCATTCATTTGGGGTCATCCTCTCCCTTACAAGTCAAGGTTTAAGTCTTTTTTTTCATTAAGAAAGACGAGAGAGCTAATTCTCTCACTAAGAAAGACAAGAGAAGTGATCCTCTAGAAGTGAGGAGAGAAGTGATTTTCTCTTTCTAAGGTCCAAGATGACACAAGCTTTTATGGGAAGTCAATCTTAAGGTTGAGGCCCAAGGCAATCTAATGAACTCTCCTTATCTATGGCTCAAGGTGGTTGCATGGACCACAAGTTAAGAGTACAGTTTAAAAATCTTTTTTTTAAAAAATAAATAGACATGGTGAATCCATTTTTAAAATATCTCATGATAGAAAACCAATCTCTAAAAACAGCCTGTTAAGGTTATAAAAAACAACAAGATCTACAACTTTTGTGTTGGACGTTTTTTCATCCGAGCAACTCACAGAGAGATATCTCGAAATTGGTGTTGCAGAGTAGGTCATGGAACAGCCACATCCTACATGAAGATCAACCTTTCCAATCTTGGCACTCAAGTCTCTCTCCAAGAAAGAAGCTCTTGAAAGCCTATAAAAGAGGAGGCTCTCCTTGGGTGTGGGAGAGGTGAAGGAAGCATCACTTTGTATGCATCCAAGAGGAGGAGAGAAGGTGCAAGTACTGCGGAAGCCTTGCTGAAATCAAGTTCCAAGAGAAGGAGAGAAGGTGTAAGTGTTGCGAAAGCTCTACTGAAATCAAGTTCCAAGAGGAGAAGAGAAGTGCAAGTGTTATGGAAGCTCTACTGAAATCAAGCTCCAAGAGAAAGCCCTACACATATTGTGTAGGAGAGACTCAAGAAGGATCAAAAGATGCCAACTTCCATGTTGTGCAAGTGTTAGCTGATTGTATATCGTGCAAGGAATCATGATCTTGTTCCCAAGATCTACAAGTTAAGAACGGGTTTATGTGTAATGGAGGAGCTTGCTCCTTGTCAATAATATAACTCCATAAGGGGGGTACTAGCCCATCTTCGAGTCCTTAGTGTATTGTCAATCTCTCTCTCTCTCTCTCTCTCTCTCTCTCTCTTTTCTCTCATATGTTCTCTCTATGTGCCAGCATAATATTTACCATATATCTGTTAAGTATATAAGAAAGTCAAGCATGTATCTCCAATCTTATAACATGTGCCTTCCAATTAGAGTGGACACATAAATCGTCAACAAATCTAACTCTTGCCTAAGCATGTCTTTGAAAATGGCACACATGAGCCTTTAAAATGTGGCTGGTGCATTTGTCAAGCCAAAGGGCATGACTACGTAGGCAAAGATGCCCCACTCGATAGCGAATGCGGTCTTGTGCCTATCATCCGGATGCACTTGCACTTGATTGTATCCAGAGAATCCATCAAGGAAATTGTAGGGCCTCTTTACCTGCCACCCTCTCGAGCATATGCTCATTGTATGGTAGTGGATAATTATCTCTCTTCGTAGCAGTGTTGACTTTCTTGTAATTGACATGCACTCTGATTTTTCCATTCTTCTTCATTACAATCACTATGGGTGATATCCAGTCTGTGCGCTCGATTTCATAGATGAATCCTACTCTTAGCAGCTTATCGATTTTCTCTTTGATAGCGTGAGCATGTTTGGGATTCATCGAATACTTCACTACTTGACCGGCATTGCATCATGTGTCATTGGGATGTTATGAGTCACTACACTCGAATCTATCCCTTTTAGCTCATTGAGGGACTAAGCAAACACATCTATGTACTCTTACAAGAGAGCAATAAGAGTTGCCTCCTCTTCCTCAGTCAAGTCATTGGCCATGAAAACAATTCAGGGCATCTCCCCTTCCTCAACTAGATTGACCTCCTTGACTTTGGCGGGTCCTTCTACGGGCTTGCTTGCTTGCCCTCGTCTTTTGTCTCCTAGCAAGACCACTATCCTCTCACCTTTCTTAAATCTCATGAATCGTTTTGGCTGCGGTCTTGTGACTTCCTCTACTCCTCAGCTTGCGGATCCCTAGATTGTTTTCTCTTTTCCTCCTACAACCTTCTGCGCCTTAGGTGGAGAGGTAGGTCTCCTTTGGTGCATTGGTCGGGGCATCTCAGGATCGATATCTGAGCTTACTTTCGAAATCAAACTCTCTGTCTTTGCTAGAAGAGGTAGTCTCTCCTAGAGGTTGTAGCTTTGATGGTGATTCCATTTTGAGTATTGGTGTGACACTTAGTTGGGCAAGACCTGCTCCTTCATAATCAATCGCTCCTATGTGCTCCAATCATGTGCAATTGCAACCCATTTTCATGACTTCTTTCTTGATTCTGAAGATGCTCCTTTTATGTGGTTTGGAGTCTGCATGTCTTTGTTCAATTTGTTCAATCTCATGACTCTCAGTGTCGTACTCTATCATGTCGATCTCTTCTTCGCTCTCGTCATTTGTACTCATCATTGGAATTGTCCTCATTCGACTACTTATCATCTCCTAAGTGCAGTTCCTTGTCATTGGTGGCTAAGGCCCAATTGTACCTCAATTTTGGGTCTTGCACCTTGGTCCATTGCCACTTGGGTTCATCTAAGAGATCTTTGAGTGGCTTAAGATTTGCAGCTGGATTACCAACTGATTTGCCTGTCAAGTGGTTTAAGATTTGCGGTTCGATTACCAACTAATTTGTCTGTCAAGTGCTTTAAGATCTCATGGAGGTCTCATTTGTTGTTTGGGACGTGGAATGTGATAGAGGCCGGTCGCCCATGCAAGCTCCTAGCCATCATGGAGATTGGTACTAAGGCCATGTATTTGGGCTTACTGACTACCTTCATAGCTTGCTCATATTCCTCATTATCTGAGAATGACATATCTATTGTGGCTAGCACATGCATCCAATCTCGCTCATTCTCAAGGTAAGGGATATACTTAGTCAGTGGCCCGTAAGATTTCCTGATCTGGGCATCACCCTTCAACATAGCTAAGGTGGTGTCTAGGTTGACTAGTGTAATCTTCCAAGTATCCATCTCCACTCTTACCGCTTACATCCGATTGTCCAAGAAAATTAGACCATTCCCTGAGTCTTCTATGACTTAGGTGTTGCGCATCCAGGGTTAGCCTAACAAGATATCGTAGTCCACTCCTTTCATGACTATAAAGTCCACAGAGAACCGAACTCATGTGATCTTCAATGGCCAATTTTTCAACACTCCGGATGGCTTCACTTTCTTTCCATTAGCCAATGTGACATTGAACCTAGCATCCTTGATAGGTGGGTTACACTAAGCCTAGAGTATTACGTGGCTAAGTACATTGACTCATGCCCCCATGTCTACAATCCCTTTCCTTGTGGTATCACCTAGAGCTAGGATCAGCATGACTGTGTACATCTCTGTGCCTTCCCAGAGAGTATTAACATGCAAAGACTTAGGCATTGAGTGCAGCGTCATGCTCGGTATTTGCATCACTGCATTGTGTTCCTAGAAGTCAATGGCATCTTGCTCCATCGATCCTTCCACCCATTGCTTTAGCTCCTACCATAGTGTGGATGTTGCCTAAGTAGATCTCCTAGGCTCAAAGTTACAGGGGTGGTCACTAGTGTTGTGAGAAGATTGTTGGCTGTCTCCTAACTCTATGCTCCTTGGCCAATGGCCTCAACTGGTTTCCTAGCTCATGGCATTCAAGCTTTGTCTAGGCGACACAATTCGAGGTGTGGATGCATCTTTGTCGTGTGGGAGAGATTGGTGTGCTCATGCTAGAGAGATCGTCAATCTTATCCTCCATGATGGGCTCAGTATCCTTTAGGTGTTCTTGGGCTTCTCTCACTCACTCCTTGACCTTTTCTATGGCTTCGAGTTGGTGCTTTGGGTTGGGGTACTCCCCTACTTTAGCACTCCCTTTCTTAGTAATCCTTGGAGTAGATGTTTCTACCTCAACATCCGTGACTTTCTTTCTGACAAGTAGTGTTGTTACGCCCTCAGTTTTCAACATGACCTTTACTTCGCTTTTCTTCTTTCTTTGCCTATGACTTTTCTTTCTGATTGAGACTGCATCCACATTACTAGGCCTAGCAATGATATGTTGGCATGCTTTATATCTATGCGCAGGTCATAACATGTAACGAGATAGGTATGGCCTCCCTGTCAAGTGTCTTGATGTCGAACAGCCCCAATGGAACTGATGGTACAATTGTTGAACTAGGGGGTGGTTTTCGCCTAGGGCAGTTGGCAAAATAAGTGGGTAATTCCACACTTAGCACATCTGAGATCAGCCTTGTCTCGATTGGCTTACTCCCTCTTGGGGCAGCACAAAGAGATGTATCTTGGGTGACCACAAGTCCAACAAGAAATCGACTCTTGGTTCTACCCTCCTAAGCCTCTACCTCTTGCTCTTCCTAGCACCATCGGCACTAGTCGATAGTCCATGAGGATTAGATTTTCCTCTTGGTCGTACAAGATGTAAGGGTTCGCGTAAGGCTTCTCATCATTCAATTCCTCCATGTAGTGGACTAAAGTGTCACTTGATGGATGGGTTACATAAGGTCCAAGTGGCCTAGGTATGCCTATGGAATTGTTCTCCATCCTAGGAATGGATGGCTTTGCATCATTAGTAGGTGCCTAAAGGGCCAACGGGGCTACTTTCCCAAAGAAATTTGGAGGCTTATTCCCTAGGTAAGGCTGGTTGTAAGGCTATGAGTATGGGAGTCTCCTCGGCAGTCTGCAGTGCATGGCATTGTGGCCGAACCTACCACAATTGGTGCAAGGTCAAGACCTAGGGTCCTGACACTTAGCACTAAAAAGTGGTTTCCACCACAATACATACATTGGACATGTGACCCTGTAGGTCTTCTCATCATCTCTTGTAGTCTTGTTAGCTCCATTTTCATCTCTACTAGCGGCTTGGGTCAGCACCCTTCCCTTTATCTTGGTTGCTTGGGCATGACCATTTGCTAGATGTTATTGCCCTTTTTGAGGTTCTAGAGTCGAATTCATATCGATTTGAGCTTCTAGAGCTTCTCTTCTTAAGCTAGTTATCCAGTCATATGGCTCTTTAAAGACCCCGACTAGTGTGTCTCTCTACAAGCTTGAGTTGCCTGCCAAGGCCTTGTAGAGTTCCTCATTGTGTATTCCGTTGATGAACATGACAGACACCGCTCTCTCAATTGGTCGCTCATTATTGGAGATTCTCTTATAGAGACTCTGCACTTGACTAACATAGTCCTTGATATCTTCTTTGTCCCCCTGCTTAACATTCATCAGTCACACTATAAGATTATCTGAGTACCCGCACTTCGAGAATCTCTTAATGAAGAGACTCTTGAGGTCATTGAAATTGTTGCGCTCTGCAGCATCTAAGCATGTGTGCCACATCCTATTCTTATCACCCAAGCATAGACCGAAAGCTTTTGAGTGTTGATGTGAAGCCGTTAACCTCACAAACTTGCTTGAACTCTATGAAATTGTATGGGTCATTGCTTACTTGTCTAGTTGTTTCACAACTGTGGGGATCCTCGACTAGCTCTTGAAGTCCTGGGTAACTCCTAATCCTGCAAGTAATGATGTTGCTAGTGCTACTACGCTTTGTTCTGTCGACTTGTTGTCTATTAGTCGCTTCGTGAGAAGCTCGCACAATGTTAAATTTGCCTCTAGCACTCTTTCCCTCTCTACATTTGGTCCTATTTGGTCACACGCACTAGGGACTTCTTGCATTTCTATGTCCTGCCGCAATCTCCTACTCCATTGTTGCTAGTTGTGTGCCACTATGCTTTGCAAAGCTTTCTGTGCTAGCTTTCTTTCCTCCTCAAGGTTCGCTATGATGTCTTTTGATAGCCTGCCATGGTGGTCCAACTTAGTTTATGCATCATATTTATCCACCATCCACTGAATTTTGGCTGGGAAATCTCCCAAGTCGGAGCTTTTTATTTTTTATGTTTGTACTAGGTTCTGCCATGTCTTTGGTCTCTTGCTCCACTAAGTTGTCAATGAGGTTGATCAAGTCGGGTAGCATCTTCACGCTCCCAATGGTATCGATCCTTCTATGTGTTTGACTTTCCGTATTGCATCTCTCACTTGGGGCTCTTGATCACCCGTCTAGGTTTGAGGGTTGTCTCCTATTGGTGGGTTTGTTCTGTTCATTAAGTCTAAGTGTGTTCCTTTTTATTTACTGACAATCCTCAATTTACGTACATTTAGTGCATGCGTGGTGCTCTTTTCCTTGCACTTTGCTGCAAAATCAGGCTTTCAATTTTTCCAAGTGCACTTCAAGTGTTGAAAACAATGTGGGTGCAAACATGAGATGATGAATGCAACTTCCACACTCCGATCTAAATTATCGGCTAAATAGGTCTTTATGCTCAATCATCGGCCACTCTCACTGGTCTCTAGGGTCTGTGCTATGCTACTCAGCTCGATCAAGGCCAAATGGGGGTTTTGAGGTCAGTTTATGGCTCTAAAAGGGGCTGAAAGCTAACGTGACTATCAATGGTTGTGTCTAGACATCCAATTGTGATTTCTAAGGGTAATTGTGCCTTAAGGCTTTCAGAGCCTTCCCAGTTGCAGGAGGTATTTTGCTTCTCCCAAGATGTGCTAAATTTGTCAGTTTCTCCTATCACGTTTTGTTGGGTTTGATTCTATAGTGTTCGATCCCTAGAATCGGATGTTTGATTTTCGTGTGTTCGATTCAAACTAGTCTGATTCTAGCATCCAATTGTGCTACGTCTGATTTAGACTGGTTTGATTCTGGCGTGGCTGATGGTCGAGTGTCCAAGTTCGATTTTGGAGGTGCTCAATTGTGATGCATCCGATCATCCGAATTGGATAGGGTGAACATCCGAATCGAACATCCGATTTTCATGGATGAGTAGCATCAGATCAGACAAGTTGAGAAAGTCCAAATGTCCAATTGGACAAAATCAGATGTCCGATTGTCGGATTCTGGGAATCAGACCCTGCGAGTCATGTTTGATTCCAGTAGCACACAAACAGCAAAGACTAAAGATTGACTCATGGCAACAATTTTGGTCGTGCAACATGCAAGGAGCTTCATAGTATAATAATGGATACATAGGAAGTTTTCTATATACCTAATATGCACAAAAAACTCATGTGGAAGCCGATCGATTTGCCCGAAGTTCAAGCTCTCTCTCTCATCTTAGATCCCATTGGTTTGCTCTGATACCAACTATAACGTGTCCGCTCGTCCGCTTGTGCTACACGTCATAGCAGCCCATCGGGATGAGGGTCTGAAAAGCTCCGCCTGGCACTCGCAAGGAATGCCAGAGGGTTTGTGGTCTAGGTCTTCTCGAGTCTGCCCCGAGCGGAATTGTTCGGCCATTCCCACTTAATGCACCCATATCATGCGAAAATGAAAAGGGCGAATTTGATGGAACCTGAACATCCGCTGGAGGGGTATTATCGATTGCTGTGCTTCGGGTGGGGACTCCTACATATGCTCCTCTTACTCCCGTGTGTGCTTCTCTTGTGTGGCACTTGGGGGCCATCGCAATTGGGACTTGGGAATAAGTCGGGTAGGTGGGGGGTGTGCTGAAATTGTCTGCAAACTGGCAGTCCTTCCTCCCTGCAAGAGAACTCCCTTTGCAAGCGAGTTGTGCCATTCCACAGTCCACGAGTGAAACACCCCCTAGGAAGCTTTTTTGTGGAAGCTTCTAGGAAGCTTCTTGGAAGCTTTTTTTTTTCTTTTATTTCCTATTTTCTGACAGGGGGACCCTAACGGTGTCGAGCTGAGGATGGGGAGGAAGACGAAGATGATGATAATGATGATGAGGGAGCTGGCGATTTCAGGCGGAATAGGGGGGTTGCTGTCAGGCCGGGGGGTGGCACTACTGTCAGGCGGAGGGAGGGTGCGGCATTGCTACATACCACGGGGGGGGGGGGGGGGGCGGGTGGGCTCCCCTTAAATAGTGGGGAGGGGGTGGTTTACGAGGGGGGAGACGGCCGTTTAACGGCTGCCACCCACACCTGGGGGGGTGCATGCCCCCTCTCCCTCTCTCTCGCTCTCCTTGACATGCTGTCGGCAGGGAGAGAGAGAGAGAGAAAAAAAATTGAGTTAATTTAAAAAAATTTAAAAAGGGGGGTTCTTATCCATGGGGGGGAATGCTACAACAGGGCAATTTGTGACATCCTTGGGCAGATTTACAGGGCTTTCCCATAGGTATCTATTAGTTGCATGAGTTTACTAGATACTCAAAGGTGCCTTACAACCTATCACAAGTCTATTAATTTCTTTGAAGGTCTACAAGTACTATAGGATTCATTTCACGGTCAAACAGGGTTCCTATAGGGTGTTAACACGTTGTAGGAATTCTCTGGACAGGTACACCGTTCTTATTACAGAAAATTCTGTCATGATCTGATTTGGAATCTTGATAGCTTGATTCAAAGAGGGGATGTTAAGATCTCATTTGAATAAAAAAGTTTAGTAATTGGACATCGGGAGAAAAAGTTATGGCCAATTTATTGACAGGGGGTCTAGTGGACTGCACCTAGACAGGTTGTCTTGGATGCATTGTTTGAGTTCATTCTACCCATATACCCTATTGCAAGCTGAGATATTACTAAATCTAGAATATGCCTGATATATAAGCTTTGTTTGGGTCAATAAACCATTGGAATTGGTGCAATACTAAGTAGGTTATTGACAGTTTTCTTCTCCACAGTCATTTTGACAGCACCTATCCTTAATGGCCAAACACAAGAGAAAAGATCAAGTCATGGAGACCATTTAAGAAGATATCAGAGAATACATCAATTATCAAAATAATACTAATGAAGCCCTCAATCTTGACCAACAAGATGATGATGTAAGCATTGGTAATGCCCATAGTCCACGGTTGGGTAATGATGGAAATCCTTTGTCTCCCAATCTTTTTGAAGAGCACATGCTTTCAAGATAGATGCGTATGTTGAACATTGGGATGCATGATCAATATGAGAAACTTTCCAAATCCTTGGGGCCCCCATCAAGACTTAAACCCTCTTACAAATGACTATCGATCCTTGCCTTAGTTGCAAATTTAGCTGAAAATACAGGGGATGACTTGGTTGGTTGCCTTTGATGTTTGGATGCCACATTTACCACACTTGCTAAAAGCTATGACTGATTAGACCTAGGTCTTTTAGATGAGCCTTTAGCAACAAAGGTACACACGTTGCCTTGCACATGGGAAGAATCATTGTATTCATTAAGACCCCCTAGGCAACCGAGGAACTCATCACCACAGAGATTTCTCGTGACCAAGCATGCAAGCAATGCCTCATTACGTCTTATGCCAAGGGCACAATCCTTGCCACCAACCAAGAAATTGCGAAGCTGAAACAACTGGCTACTAACAACTCCTCTTTCTTGCGATAATGGTATGCTCTCAGACTTCAATGGGAGCAAGAGGGCTACCAAATCATGAGCATGTTGATTGAGGAGGAGCTACACATTGCCAGCCGAATGGACTCTGATGGTTTTCTCACGGATGTTCTCACTTACCTCACCCACGTAAGCATTCAACCTGTCGACATGGACCATTATGCTCAAATGGAGTACAATACGAATTTTTACGCTTGGCTTATGCAAAAGTGAAACACATTGAGCATGCGCTGAATGGTCTCCACCCTTCAACCTCTAATCCTAGAAAGGATTCTTCTCATCTCTAAGGGAGAGGGTGTGAAACATAATGGTATGAAACATAATGGAACATAAGAGGTGTGGAACATAAAAATAAACCCTAAAACCTCAATCAATGTTCAAAAATGAAAAAGAATGCGTAAAAATCAACTCATGATTGAGTAAAAGTGTCAGATTTTTTTTGTGAAATGCATGGATTGTTTAAAGAAAAATTCTCTTTCTATATTTAAGCGTTTTAGTTTCCACAAGCATTTCTTCCATCTCCTACACGTCTTTTCGCAAAAATGATTTGAAGGAATATTGATAGTGAGCTATGGCTTCATGATAGGCACCTACAATGGCACGATAGGAGAAAAATAGCAAATCGCCATTCTCGGAGGAAGAACATGCAAAGTATAGCCTCTTAGTGGAGACAAGGGCCTACAACCAATTCAAATTCAAGCACATCTTGAATTTGGAAGACATAGTCATGGAGTAGCCAACCATCAAGCAAATCGTGAAGTTGTGCAAGCTACAAAAGTATGTGGAGAAGGTGGGCCAAGCCATGGACTACAAGAAGTGTGTGGAATTCCTCCGAACTTTCAATAAGAACCACTGCACCATCACGGTGCATCGAGAAAAGGAAATCCACCAGGTGGAAATCGAGCTGAGCCTTGAGTTGGTGTAGAGAGCACTGGGCTGCCCAACAAAGTTGAAAGGCGGCCAAAAAGGGACATCGTACATGTTGGGAATGGACAAAGTGATGGTCCACACCAATGATGGCATCAGCTTAGTTGACATCCCCAACCCCAAAGTCCAACTACAGGCCAAAATGTTGCACGCCTTGTTCTCCAGCCAAAGGTACAATGCATTGATGAGAAAAATCAATGTGCCAATGCTAGAAAGCATCGCTACCAATGGCAGTGATAGGCAATGACCATCTATAGAGTACAGGTTTGTGGACAATAAGTATAGAGTAAACGTGGATGGCTAGGCACGTGTGGCCCTTTTTCCTAAACACGATAACATTCCTTAATAGGCCCCATCCTTGCCCTTGCCATGCTTATAGCTTCATTTGAACTTTGTCCTTTAACTATTGAAACATGCTTGCTAGCATGATGTTATTGCCTATTGGGCATCCTAGGTCTATTATGAGTTTTCATTGGATAATTTTAAATCCTAAGTCTTTCACCCCCACTATGGGGGGTCTTGGCACCCTAAGAAGAGTAGATAAATCTTTTTAGGACTGACCTTGAAGACAAATGCCACAAAATATTCCCCCTAAACCTTTAGGATCTCCCTTATAGATCTATCATAAGCTTCTAACCAATTTGAGTAGTATAGACATCTTGTAACAATGCTTAAATGTGTATTGCAAAAAGAAGAGGGGCAAGAGAGCATCTCTAGCTCATTAGTATCCTCAACATAAAGTTTTTGGACATGCAAGCATTGATTGAGACATTAGTTGTTGTATGGCTTCACAAAGTTGTACCATTCAATGAAACCATTTCCCCCAATTCTAATGTGTCTATAACTTTCAACATGAAATCCCATGAAACTTAGTCTTATGCCTTTTCAAAATCCATATTTATCAAGACATATGATCCATCCTTCTCCAGTGCTCGCTCAATCATAGTTACCAAGTTAAGGATTGAAAATTGTATTTTTCTATCATACATGATACTGTATTGCATAGGATGCAATAACTTGGGCAATATAATTTTTATCCTTGCCATTGCTTTCACCATAATTTTGTATGCTATGTCTAACATTGTGAATGGCCTCTTGTCACTGGATTTTGATGACTTAGGGATGAATTTGATCAGCCCTTTATCTCATGAAGCTATTCAATTGCAAAGCTCATGTACTATTAGAGCCCAAAATACCCCTGATAGAATTTAGTGGACAACTTATCTAGACCCGAGGGCTTATTTTGCTTCATATTCTTCATAACAAACTCTAGCCTCTCCTCAGTGAAAGGCCTATCAGTACAAACACTTCTCTATTAGAACCCTCGTGTACATAAAGGACAAGAGGTTTGTTGTTGCCACTCGAATTGCTAGACTACCTTTTGGAGCTGTTCCTATGATTCCTTACAAGTATAATTGAAAATATATAATCAATTTCTTCATTTTTTATATGATTTAGCTTGTTTCATCTCTTATACTTTAATAAGGAATGTACAAAAGCTAACATTCCAGACCACGAAATTGCACCCAAGCCTACATAGAAAACCCATAAAATCTTTAACAAGGAACTAGTTGGCCTATTGATGGAATGCACCAAAACTAACACTCCCAACCACCAACTTGCATCCAAGCCTACATGGAAAATCCAAAAGATTAAATGAGAAACAAAACCATATTTTTCCCGAAATCTTCACGTGCATACTCATCTTTTATGCTTTAAAAGGAATGCACCAAAGCTAACACTTTGAATCACCAAATTACACCCAAGTCTATCTGGTAAACCTAAAAAATATTTTATAATAAAAATAGAATGTACCAAAGCAACACTCCAAACCACCAAATTGCACCCAAGCCTAAATGGAAAACCCAAAAAATTTAAAGAGAATTTACAATCAAATTTTTCCTAAAACCTTCACATTCATGTTCATTAGTCACCTCTAGGCTCTCACCCCATTTTGTGCATGCAAACATGTTGCATGTCAATTACCATGTTCACTAGAGTACAAATCACACACACACACACACACACACACACACACACACACACACACACACACACACACACACACACACACACACACACACACACACACACACACACACACACACACACACACACACACACACACACACACACACACACACACACACACACACACACACACACACACACACACACACACACACACACACACACACACACACACACACACACACACACACACACACACACACACACACACACACACACACACACACACACACACACACACACACACACACACACACACACACACACACACACACACACACACACACACACACACACACACACACACACACACACACACACACACACACACACACTCTCTCTCTCTCTCTCTCTCTCTGCCATCTAGTGTCATTTTTCGATTTGCAAGTATCTCTCTCTCTCTCTCTCTCTCTCTCTCTCTCTCTCTCTCTTTGCCATCTAGTGTAATTTTTCGATTTGCAAGTCTCTCTCTCTCTCTCTTTGAGTAGGTGTCCCACTAGGAAAGATATAGCATAACAATCCTTATAACTCTCGCATGCTAAGCAAGAACTTTCTCTAGGATATCAATCCTTGTAACTCTTGCATGCTAAGTGAGCTCAAACTATCTTAGCTTATGAGTGTTCTACCATTTGAGATACATCCAAGACTATACACCATGGGGAATGAAAATAGGGCTAGAAGAGACATTGTCATGTAGTGCCCTTTGTACTATCTTGCATGGCATGATGTTGCACAACCTTTGCATGATGCCAAGAAAGTTGTCTCTCCTCTTTCTCTTCCTCCTTCACATCTTAGTATTATGCTAAATCAACACATGTTTTAGATCAAACATTGAGAGAATATGGAGCGAGGCTATAATGGAAACAGATAGGCCAGTATTAGGTAGGAGAAATCTTAACAGTTGTGGTGGCAGATATTCTATAGTGCAATGAAAGACATGAAGCAGGTGATGGATGTTGCAGGGGATGGGGATGGAAGTGTGGTTGTTGGGTGTGTCAATGGGTATCAAGAGCAGAGGAAAACATGTTGACTGGGTGATGGCCCAAGTTGCCCAAAAAAAGAAGGGAAACTTAAAGGTTTCCTCATGCCCCCAACAAGTGGATGTACATCTAGCAATATATCCAGCTCAAAGGTATCCTCATTTGGCAATAGGAAGGCACACATCTAGCAATATAATTTGAGTATATAACATAGCCATCAAAGACCTCTCCTCTTCTTTTCCTTTTAATTCTCTTCTTCATCCAAATGTGTGTCCTTATGGGTTGAGATATGGACTGCAGATACGAAAAATGCAATACTTTCACATGCTACCTCCTCAAACATGCTACAAGTTACATACAAGGCATTAAGACCATCTTGATGTGTGGCCTCGGAATGGGGAACATCCATAACCTCAATGAAGCAAGTGGAATTAGAATTGATTATCACTCCCAATAGCTATAGACAATTTGATGCCCAAGGACAAAACCTACTACCCACATATCAGCTACATAGAACCATGAGTTCTTGGACATAAAGGACCTATCTCAAGACAAGGACCTCCATTTAGGGGAGGACATGTATTGCAAGTCTATTTGCTTCACATAGGAGACACATAACATTTAGGGCATTGTTAGTTTGATATGGAAGTCTTGAAGCAATGCAATAAGCATGGTGCCAAACTTGAAGATGTGGCTTCTATTTTGAACTTGGGGAACATGATTCCAATTTCCATATTGTGAATGTATATGATGATGCTATACACATATGTCTATTTCATCCCATGCAACTTCAATTTCTTGAATGTGTTTGTAAACAATTTCCTTCATAGGACATTTGTTAAGATTGCCTCTTAACAGGCTTTAAGAAATGATAAGTCATCATTTTGTAGAGAGATTTTGATTTAAGATATTACTTCCCATTTAAGATTATATTTTCTATTTTGAAGCCTTTGTTTCTCTATATCTATATATCCACACATTTGACCTCTTTTGAACAATTGTGCATGAGGGAGAAAGAGAGAAATAGGGATCTAAGTTTTCACATGAGGAAAGAGAGAGATGGTTACTCTAAAAGAAGTACAACCATAAGAAGATGCTACTAATAGTACTCCTTAAAACTTGCAAAGATTGGTTCCCTTAAATGATTGAAGTTAAATTTATACTAATCATCTCAAAGTAGACATGGCTCGTACAAGCACAATATATATATTCAAAGATGTACTAAAAGAACTAATTGCATTTTGGTTCAGGTAAAAAATACTTATAGGCTACCAAAATACACAATGATATACACTAGGAGTAAATTTTACCAATCTTCCAATTATGAGTTTTTATACTCAAGTGATTTAGGGATCACTTAATAGTTACATAGTTTGAATTTTAAGACTACACTATAAGTTAAGTTATCACAAATGCTTTTGGGATGGAAAGAAGTTTAGATTTTATAGGGTATACTACAAGCTAGTGCTTAAAATTTTGTGTCATACATATAGCCTTTTAGGGGAACCTAGGCATACATCTTTTACCTTTTCTTTTATATAATTTAAAAGAAAAGAATCAAGGATAATGTCAAAAGCACCAAAATTGTGCCAAACCTATGTGGCATATCCACAAAATTTAGAGAAAAATAAAATTGCATTTTGTCTAAAATCTCCAGATGTATGCTATCTATGCACACACACACACACATACACACACACACACGCACGCACGCACGCACGCACGCACGCATGCACCCACACACACACACACACACGCACGCACGCACGCACGCACGCACACACATCCTCTCTCATACACTTAGATTTTATTGGAAATTAAGGGGTGAATTAACTCTCTCTCATGCATAGCACACATGCTTGGATTAGCACATGGCAAGCCATCGATTTCTTCTCCCTATAAGCTTTTTTTTCTTTGTCTTCATATCCATTTCATTAGAGGTGACAACATTCTGCTTTCAAAGCAATGGTGCTCTATTTTCCTTGTCCGCCCTCTCTCTCTCTCTCTCTCTCTCTCTCTCTCTCTCTCTCTCTCTATCTCTAGAGTATGTGCAATGCAACCTTTTGAGCAAGGGTTGCTATGCTACATGAGGGTGCCCTAGGGGCCCCAAGCAAGGTTTGTTGGATTGCATGACATCAACCATAGCAATGGATGCGGTTGAGAAATAGTGCTTCTTCTCAAGGGAGTGCTAAACATTGTGGTGCAAGTTTGAGGGCACTCTTTTAGACACTTCAATGAAGCCAACACCTTCTCTCTCTTGAGGTGTAGGTTTGAAGGGATGGTACTTGCACTAGAGGTTTGAAGGATGGTGATGGTGAGGTTGGGATCACCACTTGCACCCATTAGCTTCCTCTTCCAAGATGAGCTATCAACATATTAGGGAATGGATGAAGTCATGACCTACAAGGTGTTAAACAATCCCCCACTCTTATACACACACACTCTCTCCATAATGGGGTGAGATTTGAGCAACAATAGGATTCAACTTCAACAATCTTATGGTTATTCAAGGCCCATTTAGCCAGCTTGGGCTGATATGTTGTAAGGATTTGGTAAGCGATATTAGCCCATGTTGCTTCAATCATGCCTTGATGTATGGTCATCCTATGGGAGTCCTATGATTGTTTGCCTTCTTCAAACTCATCATGCCCTATGCCATGGTAGGGATATTTGAGCATGACACATGACATCATTAAGGGTGGCAATGTGCTATCATTTTTCTTCTCCATCACATACATATGAATGTTGCACTTCCAATCACTCTATGGTAGTAGTTTATCAAGCTAGTATAGCAGACCTTGGAACAACTTTGCTAGTGAGAGGGGGACCTAGGGAGGTGTCTTCAAGCTTCCATTGTCTTTTGCATGCCACCATCATAGAGATTTTCCATTGAGTGTTGCTTATTTTATTTAGTGGCTTATTAGATGTAGTTTCATTTTGTCTTTCAAGATATGAATTGTCAAAGTTTCAAGGTCTTTCCATAGCAAAGTAAAATGTGATGGTCTAAGATTGGGATTGTAATCTTATTTTGAGTGGGGTTGTCAATGTATCATGTATTTATCAATGTTGGATATTCATTTTGTTGTAGGCTAGGGTGGAATCCCTTCTTTTCCCCTTCTTTTAAATTTCATGTGGGATATGAGAGAGAAAGCTTGGAGAAAATATCCACCAAGTATGCAACTTGAGGTGTTTGATACTTCTAATCTAGAATTAGTATTTAGTTAGAGAGCAAATTTTTTTGTCTATTTTCTCCAAGAATTAAAATGCAAAATTGCTTATTATTTTGATAACAATGATTTTGTTCATTAGTGCGATTCTCTTAATCTTTTAGCGTTGAAACATGTGATGTATACCAATTGTATTTTGAGATTCTATTTTCAAGGTTGAAGGTGCCTTCAATAAGCTCTATTGGAGAATATGTTTGATGGTCATGGATTGCTAATTAGTGCAATTGTCTTAAGATTTTAGCATTGAAACATATGATGCATACTAATTGTATTTTGAGATTCTATTTTCAAGGTTGAAGGTGACTTCATTAAGGTCTATGGGAGAATATGTTTGATGGTCATGGATTGACAAAAATATTAGATAGCACAAACATTATGGGGCCATGGTTTGACAAAACTAGATAGCACAAAACTCACATTGTGTCTCACTGAAAGGTGTACCTATATGTTCTTAGTTATTCATGCAATATACACAATGGAGTGCCTTGGGCTCTTAAGTTGGAATTATTACAAGTTTCAAGCTGCACATACAAATATGCTTAAATAAGATGTCATTTATTGATTGCCATTAGTGTTTTTGACATCACTTGAGAGTGATTAGTTTTGGGTTTATACTAAATCATGTCATTTAATGTGTATTTGGCGAATGAGTTTATATATGTGTGATAAAAAAGAGACAATGATATCAAAATGTTTGTATGTACTAAGTTTGAAGTCTCTTTTTCAACATGTAGTTGTGACCCTAACCAAGATACCACCCATTCAACACCCTCTCTATGTATTTACACATGGATAAGTATTTGAGAACATCAATGTGGGTGAGAGAAGATGGAAGTGCTGAGAGATAAGATGATGAGAGGGGCTAAGTTGAAGAGATGCATGTTTTTGTAGATGCATGCGCCAAAAACTATATCTAGCACACACATATCAAATGTAAATAGTAAGGATCCATACTCACATGAAACATTGATATCCATTGCATGCTCATATGTAACCCTTTTTGTGGTATATTATACTATATGAACATATCGATGTCTCTTTCATGTGTGCATATGCACAAACACAGACAAGTGCACGTGTAAGGTGTTCTAACATGAGGAGAAACACTATTGTAAGTGAAAAGAAAAGGTGTGATGCATGCTTTACAGTGTTTCTACACTGTGAGCGACAGAGTAAGGTTCACTTTTTATTTTGACATGTGAGTATATGTATGTGTGCTCACTTTCTATTTTGATATGTGAGTATATGTATTTATAATATCTAAGTTTTAAACAGTGGGATAGGGAGTTACTTGCATGTGCATGTCGAGGATGTGTGTATATGGAATGGAAGGTGCATTGTCTTTAAGTGCATGTGTATGTGTGTGTATGCATGCACATGTGCATGTACATATGCAAAAGTTGATATAACATACTTTGCATTAACTCTACCACTCATGCTAAAAGTTGGATATAACATACTCAACATTGACTCTATTATTCATGCACTAATACTATGTAATAGGAGATTTTATATTCTCTATTTTTTATTGTAATAATCAGATCATATAGATATGAGAGTAATAATATTAAAAAAAAGTCAACTTTTCTAATAGTAATTTGTAAAAGATATATAAAAGTATTTCGTTGTTAAGTTAAACTAAATTGTCTCTAGACACAACAAAGCGGGTCAAGGAATGCTAGTCTTTAATTAGCACCATTGTCTTCCTTTTACATTTAGTTTTAAGAGCATTGAAATAAAATTGAGCTTGGCCTTTCTTTTGTATCTCCATAAGTGTTTATAGTGGGAATTCCAAGTATAATGCTCTTGAATTTCACAGCTTGCTCTCCCACAACTCTTCTTTGTCTTGCTTTGTTTTGAGCATATAGCCTTTTGAGAAGGTGATAGCTTCTTGTATTCTGTTGTTCCAATTCCTCTCTGTGTCTATTGGAGAGGAATTCTACACCCAAATTATCCTTATAGCCTTACAATGTGCTTGTTGTTGCAAGAAAGAGACATCAAGTTTAGTTGTTGCCTCTTGCATTGTTGGAGTAGCTTTTAGAGTTGTTCTTGCAATTCCTAACAAGAACTAGTAAAGAATATAAGAAATTTCTCCATCTTCAATATGCTTTATCCCATTTTCATATTCAATTGACCCATTGCATGTCTTTTATGTTTACTTTTAAGAGCATTGACATAAAATTTATTTGGGCCTTCCCCTTCTATCTCCCATTTAAGCATAAACTACACTTTGGTAGCCTCAATTCCAATATGCTTCATAGCCTTTAAGAAATCCTCAATTCCATAAAGAAAGTTTTGCATATAGGGATCATCAGGATCTAATGTGAGAATTCCAAGGATAGTCCTTTTAATGTCACATCTTGCTCTCCCATAGCTCTTCTTTGTCTTGCTTTGTTTTGGCCATAGCCTTTTGAGAAGGCAATAACTTATTGTATACATTTGTTGCCATTTAGAAAGGCACATTAAGTTTAAAAGGAGGAGGGCCCTCCCATTCCCCTCTTCATTATAATCTCTATGTTGAGGTAAATTGGGTTCTATGATTAGACATAAGGAATCTTGTTAGGGTTTAGTAATTAGTTTGGGGGCCCGTCCACTAGCCCCCATCACTTGTATACATTCTATTGAGCTAGGTAGCTTGCCATGTTTGTCCTTGATGATCATTATGCCACTTGAAGAACCTATTGGTTTTTTGCTAGATTAAGGCAATATCAATGAAGCCATGCATTGCAAATAGGCTTCCACTCTAATCTTCCTTTGGCTACCATATGTTCATTTTGATGATACCTATTTTCCTAATTAATTGTCATACTATATTCACCCAACATGATGGTATTTTCATGCTCAAGGTTCTCATCAATATTCCTCACAATGTTGCTCTAGCCATGGAGTTTTTTTATGCATAAACTATCATCACATTGATTGTTTTAAAGCAAACTCTGACACATGCAACAACTCTATCTCCATCAGGTTAGACCTTTTGTCCTTTCAATTCCTATCTAATCTATAAAATGGTTTCCCTTATGGCTCTTGTGTGGGCCTGGATGAATTGGTTATAGCCATCTACTTGTGTCTCTTTCTAATGGTTGTTTTATTCTCCATAAACCTCATAAACATCATCATCTAAATCTTCTAGACTAGCATAGATATCCCTATATGCTAATGGTTGCAAGCAAGCTTCTTAAGAGAGAGTTCAGAATTACCAAATTTAATTTGTTGGTCCTCAGCTTTGGTTGGTCAAATATTCTACTTCTTAGGTGGTCCATCCTTCCTACTTGATGTTGCTTGTCTTGAGCTTTCTGGGGCCTCCAAAGCCTTATTTGTTTGGGTTTGGTTATGAGGGGCTGATTTCTTTCTACCACCCTCATTCTTACTCTCCCTTTGTTGCTCAGGTTGCTTTTGAGATTCTTTGGGTTTCTCAATATATTTCTCAATCTTCTTACTCTTGTGATTGAGCCTCTTGGTTTGCCACTTTGCCATTTTTGTCCCTCTCCTTGCTCCTATTTGGACACACCTTGGCATTCCTAGATACCTTACATGTGCAGAAAGATGCAAAAAGGACTTTAGTGAGGATTTCTTGCCCATTGGCATCATATAGCTCCAATGTGTTTGCTATTTCTTCCCCATAGTCCCATAGAATGCAAGCTCTCTTCTGTGTCCGTATAATTCCTTGCTTGCGCTTTGGGACACACAATCCTTTCCTCAATGGATACATATAGAGCATTCATGAAGCAATGTATGCTTTGCTGAGGAGTCTATAGCCCAAGGTATTGCATGGAATAAATTTTCAAAAAATCCCACAATGCTCTCAAATGCAAAGTTGCACTTAGCATCGTTTCCCAAAAACACAAATAAAAATCACTTGCCAACAAAGTAGTATTGGTCGACTGACACCTTGGCTTGGAAGGTTGCCATGAACCACCTACTAGCAAACTCTAGTTCTCCTAGTATTCATCCCAAGAAGTAGAAATAAACTCCAACTATAGTGTATTGAACATATTTTCTCTTAAACTTCAATAGTGAGAAGGCGAGGACTTCCTACGAGTTCAAGAATTTCCATATCCATGCAAGGCAAAATCATAATCCACTTCCATCCCATCATTGTCCCCCTTTTGCACCTTCATATTCTCTCCTTTACCTTGCATGAGCATTCCCCTCCTCACTTGCTAGATCCTACATGTAGGGGACAAGAAGGAAGGCCGCCACATGGCATGTTCCTTCAATGTTTCTTTAAATGGCTTTTATTCCTTTTTAATACCCACTTTGCCCTCGTGCTATCAAGTCTAGCTCCTAATTTGTGCTTAGTCATTGCCCTTTTGTTTTGTAAGCGTCCATTAACAAGTGTGTATTCATCTTCAATATATCATGCTCCTTCACACACGCACACACACACACACACACACACACACACACACACTCTCTCTCTCTCTCTCTCTCTCTCTCTCTCTCTCTCTCTCTCTCTCTCTCTCTCTCTCTCTCTCTCTCTCTCTCTCTCTCTCTCTCTCTCTCTTTCTTTTTTAAAAAATGACTATGGAGTTAAGTACAACTTTCTCTAAAGAAATGGCGGGTATCTTCTAATTGCTTTATATCATTTCACAAATCTATCCCATTGCTTATTTTGGTAGTGGTGAAGGTGAGGAATAAGTTGATTTTTGAAGTTACAAAATTCAAAGAGCAATATCAACCACTAGTGTAATGATGGAGAAAAATCATAGCTATACCAACTAAATAATGTGAGGGGGATATTGAAGTGACTTTCTTTGCAGTAATGGATGTTCAATTATGCAAAAATCAATGGGTGTCTCTAGCTTTAGCATTCATCTCTTGATTGCTAATGAAAAGTTTTGTGCTTGCATGTTAGATTGTAAGGTTAGTACTTGTTATATTTTTGGAGACCCTAATCTACATCAATTTTTAGCTATGATGTGTGTTGCTAAGATGGAGATGATATGTTTATACTATTCACCATCATTTTAAGTGATACCACACCCTAAGAAATTGCTTTTGAAGGGTTGTGTTTCATCCTTAAGGAAAGTCTATTGAAGTGCATCCTTTTGCATTATATAAAGGCCACGATTGTCTTTTTTGTGACCATCTTTGTATTGGAAAGCATGCATTAGTACCACTTGTTTAGTAAGTATCTCCCATTGTTATTCATTTTTTGCACATATTTTTCTTGAAAGATGCTTTTTACTACAATCAAACTCAACAAAGAACAAAATCTTTGTTAAAATCATGTCCCATCATCAACCTTGCATAGATCTCAATCATAGATAGCCTATTTCTTCACTTAAAATATCCATGGTACTTTATTGTATAAAATAACTTGATATCTTTTTAGTGTCAAACCCAATGAATTGTTCTCATATGTGTCTCGATTCTCAACCTCTAGAAATGTCACTCCAAAAATTCAAAATAAAGAGCTAGGCAAAACAATTTCAAATATAAAATGCTTTGCTAAAAATGCATGAAAAAAATATAAATGTTAATACATAACAAATCTCGCACTCATTGAGTAACTCAATGGCATAAGCCAACCACACTAGTTATACAATAGTATCCCTACTGGAAAATTGACTAAACCAAAAGTTAATCCAAAGAAAATCCACATCAAGCCACCATGTTCATCCCAAGCCATTTTTAAAGGTGTTGATTGAAGATGCCTTAACATGATAGATCATGTTGAAAATGTGGTAGCTTACCATGGGTGTTCCATGAATAATAAGCCCTATCAAAATTTGTGCATCTAAGAGAGTTACCACTTCATTCACATACCAATCTAAAACTCTCAAACAAAACTATTCTAATGCCAAAACTTGATATCAAAGATTTCATCGACAAAATGTTACTGAGCTTCCCATTGCTTAACTTTAAGTCAAGCATATTCAATTACTTCTTAGCATAGATATCAAAGATTTCAATCAACAAAATGTCATCAAGCTAGCATCACAACAATTGATATTTGATAACAAAGGGAAAATGATCCCATTGCTTAATTTTTAGTAATTGAGCTAACGTCACAACAATTGGTATTTGATAATGAATGATACCATTGCTTAATTTTCAATCAAGTATAATCAATTACTTCTTAGCATGAATCCCATTCCATTCAAAGCTATGAAATTGTATTTCATTTGGCCTTGTCTTATACATGAACCCCTTAACTGCAAAATGTATAGGAGATACAAGTTCAAATGCTGTCAAATTTCCCTTGCTAAAAAATGAGACAAGCATACACAATAGGAATTGATATACAAAGTTCTCAACCCTTTAAAAAGTTTTCCTATATAGAAGGATAAGGGTGTCCATAATGCTCTAATTGTGTCTCATTTGGCATCTATTTAAGTATTGTAAGGAAAAAAGGGAAAAATGAGGGAGAAATATCAAGAAACAAGCAAGAAGTGATTAAGGGAGGCAATACCCACATCTACAAGCTTCTACTATGCTAGAAAATGGGTGGTTAAATGCTTGGTAAAATTAGGAATGAGAGTAAACAGTATAATAACACTCATTGATACAAGTTGTAATTTAAATGTACATGTTGGATTTAGGGTTGTAAGATTGCAAGTACACACCTTAGAGAAAAAGAAGCTTGAGAGACCACAACTCAAAGTGTATTAAGAGGTGTCAATAGAGAAGATTTATAGGGCTAAGTGTTCCCTTGAAGTGAATAGGCATATATACAAGGCCGGGGGAAAAAACCTTCTAAAGGAAAAAATTTCCATAGTGGTCCTAAGTGTATTCACATGCATCAATACCAAAATATAGTGCAAAATCCCCCTTGGGAGTGCTGTAATGAACCCTTTGGCACTCATGTATAGGGAAGTGCCACACCTAGTGGAGTAGATTAATCCACAAAGTGGAATAAGCACAATGCTTTGTGGAAAGCTTCAAACTTCTCATGAGGCAAATCCTTTGTGAAAAGATCTACAAGGTTGTCTTATGTTGACATATGGACCAAGTTGATCTCTCCTATTGAGAGTCTCTCTCCCTGATGTAATGATAGTACATCTTAATTACTTAGAACATGCATGGAACATTGGATTCTTTGCAATTTCCAATGCACTTTAATTGTTAGTGAAGATTCTGGCGATAGCCGATACCCAAATTAGCCGCTAAGAGGTGTCTGAGCCAAATGCAATTAAGTGCAGATGTGAAAGCTACCATGTACTAAGCTTCACAACTAGAAGTGACCACATTGTACTACTTACTTAACCACAATATGCATGAACTACCAAGGATGAAGCAAAAGCCACTTGTGAATACATGAGTATGGTTGGAATTAGTCCAATATGAATCTGGATTACCAATGATCCCCCCTTGGAATAAAATAGCCCAAGGTGTTGAGTACCACTTAAGTAGCAAAAGATCCGCTTCATTGCCTACTAATGCTTAGTGCCTCGGCTATGCATAAACTTATTTATCTATGAGATTGCATACAACATGTCAAAAGTTGAATTCAACTTAGCCTTAAATTTAGAAACATGTGTTTCATTAAGACCAGTGAGCAACATGACATCAACATAAACTACAATAATTAGCAACACATCACCCTCATGTCTAAAATATAATCTACTCTTAGTGGGACTATTATGAAAAGCATGTGTAGTCAAGTATACATGTAACTTCTCATACCAAGTGTGAGGTGCTTGCTTCATGCCATACAAAACCTTTTTCCATTTGCATACTTTGTTTTTTTGCCCCTTCTACACAAAATCACGAGGCTAGAAAACATACAGTTCCTCGTGTAAATCACCATCTAGAAATGAAGTTTTTATAGCTAACTATTTGATATACATTCCAACCATTATGAGGTACTACTGTGCAAATGCCACAAATAGTTGTCAGAAGGCAAGTTGGAGCAAAGGTCTCATCAAAACCAATGCTCTTTTGCTGAGTGAAATCCTTTGCCACAAGTCTAGCTTTGTAGTGATCAACACTGCCATCTAGCTTGCACTTTAACTTGTAAACCCACTTGGCACCAATGGCTTTCTTTCTAAGGGACAAATCACATAAGGACCAAGTACTATTTTCAATGATAGCATCATACTCAGATTGCATAACAACCATCCAATTTTTTTATTTTTGTGTCTCTTCAAAAGTCATAGGCTCATCCTCATCACACAAACTAGAATAGTCAATGCATAACAATTTGATGCATAAGAGGAACTATGAGAGCCCAAACAAGTACAACTAGCCAATTATGCATCTAACTTACTATCACACAATGTTTACACCATTCATTATAGGATAGTCCTAACTTCTCAATCTCTACTCTCTCATCAAGAAGTGCATCATTCACATCCACATTAGAATTAGGTTGATTTGCATTACCATGAGAGACTTGTGTAGGTAAAAAACTACCTTATTTGGCACTACATGTGATCTCACACCACTAAAAAGAGACAACAAAGTTTCATAGATATCCTATGAGCGTACATTTATATCTTTTCATATGAAAGTAAATGCTAAACAACATCTTCTACAAAGACAACATCATCATGGCTAACCAAGATAAGCTTACTTTTTGGATGCTATAACTTATAACCTTTGCATTCATTGCTATACCAAATGAAAATACATTTTATAGCCTTGTTATCCAAATGCTTGCATTATTGAACTAGAACCAAAGCATAAGCAAAGTAGCCAAAAACATGCAAGTGAACCACATATGGTTTTTATCATGCCAAGCCTCATATGGAGTGATTGATGGAGTGATAGACTACAAAATCATAGTGGGACACTTATTAAGTACATAGATTATACATTAAACAATTTCAAGCTAGAAATGATGTAGCAAAGCTTGACTCTTAATCATACATCATGCCATCTCCATGAGTGATATGTTTTTTCTCTCAATTGCACCATGTTGTTGTGGTATATATAGCATTGTACATTAGTGTTTTATCCCATCTTCCATCAAATGTACATTAAATTCCTTAGACGTGTATCCCCTGATCAGAATGAAGAGTGCCCACTTTACATCTCAACAAATTTTTAGCCACACTAATAAGCTTATTGAAGCACAAAAACACTTTGAACTTAGCTTTTAAACCATATGCCCATGCATGGTTGGAGTAGTCATCCATGAAACTCATGAAGTACAAGTAGTTGCCAAAATATGTTGTTTGTGTTGGACCACAAACATCAATGTATATAAGTTGCAATTTGTGAATAGCCCTCATCAAACCATATTTTGGAAATGAAGCACATTACATTTTACCAAATATGAAGCCTTCATAAATGTGTTTAATTCAAAGTGCCTTAAAAGTAGGCAATGAAGAGACCATATCAAATTATTCGAGATGCAACAAACTAGAAAAATTCAAATGACCAAACTTGGAAATGAAGCATGCTGTGTTTAACCCAATATGCAGCCTGCAAAATGTCTTTTCCAAGTGTCTCAAGAGTAGGCAATGAAGACATTATTTTGTAGACACAACAAACTAGCAAAAATTACATGGCCAAAATATGCAAGCCAAAGTTTTGTATATCCGAAATTGCTTGCAAATTTGCAACACCACATGCCATGTCTTACATATATTTCCTATAGTTATTGAGCTTATACAATCCATGATATAGTGAACCAAATGCAATATTGTATCACTGCAAGGGAGATCATGAACTATACTAAACTTCACAATTAAGCAAATCTTGGCAAGTGCAAAAATTGATAGGAAATTAGTTTTGATCTTTGATACATACAAATCATTCATAAGTGTGAAAATACTTCCAATAACAATAGTCAGCACAATTATTTCAATTCCTTTGATAGGATAAGACGAGTTATTAGCACTTGCCATAGTATTACCCTCAGGGGTAGGCTCAAGAGAAGTGAATAGACTATGTTATGAAGCAATGTGCTTTGTAGCTCCACTTTCAAAGTACCATATATATGAATCCACAATAGACATGCAAGAATCCTATAAAAAAGGTCTGCATTATGCACTAAATATCCTATCTATATCCTAAACAATATTTATAGATTCTGACTTAGAAGGAGAGGCATATGCAATAACCATACCAGCCTCTTTCTTCTTAGCCTCTTTCACAGCCAATTTAGGAAAATCCTTTATGACATGCTTTTTTACAATACAATACATGTAAAATATATGAGTCTCTTTTTTCTACTCATCCTTATCACCCTTCTTGATGTTTTTCTTGGTTTGCAACACAAAATGAATTTGATTTGTCTAGATTTTTCATCTTATAGCAAAACAAAAACCAACTCATCAAATGACAAAGTGTTCAGATTGCCTTTCATAATCAAATCAAGAGTAGATGCAAAAGCCAAATAAGAATCAAGAAGACCATTGAGAACAATCTACAGAAGTGATTTTTGTGGAAAAATTTGATTTGCAACACTCAACTACTCTTTAAGTTTTCTAAATCTTTGTTTAAAAATTATCCATGGAGTCACCTTCATTCCTATGTTCACTTTCTAGCTACTCACGTAGGTAAGAAACATAAGCCTCATTTCTTCCTTGATGCAAATATGCAAGAGTATCCCAAGCATCCTTAGTTATTGTTCAAGATTGAATATGTGGATTGTGATACATTTAATAGTCAATGCAATTAAAGCATGAGCCTCTACATCTCTGCTATCCCAATAAACCTACTCAAGAGTAGGTTAGTATAGAGGAAAATATGCACAAACACAATCTATGCTATGTAGCACAATATAAAGGAGACTATAAGGACTCTTAGCTGTAAAAATGATTGATGTCAAAAGTTTTGCACAAAAGGACAAAATAGCATACATAGTACTAATAGTAGTACACATGGATGCCAAAATAAACCCAAACCAAATATCTGATGACACCAAGCCCTTTTGGGCTCTCCAACAAGAAGAAGCTTGAGAGATCACAAATAAAAGTGTGTTTAGAAGTATCAATAGAGAAGATTTACAATAGTAATTATGCCCTAAAATTGAATAAGCACATATATAAGGTCGGAAAAAAGTGCCATGACAGTCCTAACAATGTCTATACACATCACTACCAAAATATAATAACAATATCAAAGGGTCTTAAGTTTGCAAAGCACTTGAATTTTTAGTACTACTCAATGTGTCCTAGCTAGACTTGCTAGGAAGGATGATACCTTTAGGCTTGCTAGCAAGCTTTTGAAAAGCTTGGCATGAGAATTGTTTTGACCTTTATGGTAATGTAAATACCTACTCAACACATTTTCACATTACAAAAATTCTTTTGACATTAGTATGTCCATTCAAAGAGGTAGACAATAAAGAGGTATAGTAACTATTTGGGTTCCATAAGATATATGGATCATGAATATTGAGCATCCCAAAATTAAATACGATGTACCCTTTAAAAAGATTGAATAAGAAAATTGCACATGAGTGGATTCAAGAATATAAATAGGTTTAGGCCCATTTTCTCAAGGTTCTACTAGTTCCCCTTCCTAAAGCTTGACATGCCCATCACTATATGTATTGTTATTGTCAAATGTCTTCTTGTAATAACCCTCCCCGTGGGCCATAGGAACCCCCCCCACAAATAATTAAATTAGTTGAATTTTTTTAATCCCCCTCCCCCCTTGTCATCATCGAACAGGTGGCAAGGGGCGGGGGGAAGAAGGAGTGAACAATGATGAGAGAGAAGGCGATGATGATGAGGGAGGAAGAAGACGATGGCGACGAGGGAGAAGGAGATGACGTCAATGTGGAAGGGGGGGAAGAAGTAGATGATGTCGATGAGGGGGAGACCACATGGCCTACCACCCCCCTTGGCTAGCATGCCCAGTCCGCAGCCCGAGAGGTGCAAAACATCCTTGCTGCCATGCAACAGGTGGAGGAGAGAGAGTCATAAGCTAAAAGTATGGCTCCAAAACAAAGGTGACACGCACCAATGCTAATCCCACGTCCAACAATGGAGCCATCGGTCAGGGCGTTACCGTTAATACGAATACAATGTTGGGTACGGATAACTCATCTCCGAATACCCAGGTACTAATTGCCATCTTCTCTATTCATTGAGACATGGGTTATATCGCTTGGCATGCGCATGAATTCATGTAAAGGAGTAGCTTGAACTTATTTTATCCTATTGTTATGATTTGGCGTTGATTGTTCCTTTTAACCCAACTTAGTTGCATATGACTTATTTGTTGGTAGAGCAATTACAAGGAAGAATCAGTCAAGGGTTATGAATGGTATAATCAATAAAATAATGACATTAAGAATTGTGCATACAAGTGCTAGGTTTAAGCAAAGTCAAGGGTTACCAAAAGCATAATTGCTAAAAGAATATGACATTAAGAACCATAAACAGGAAGTCCTAGTCTAAAGTTTAGATATTTCAAAAGTACTTAGCCTAAGAGCCCAAATATTAAGAAAAACTAGATTCGAGCTCAATGAAATGCTTATTTAGTTACTTGAGATCATCTCACACTTACTTTATTGAGTATTTACACATTATGCCTATAACATGTTTGATATATGAGAATAATTTCATGTTTGCTTCATGGCTTTTACTAAGAGTTAGTACAAGAAATTAATCACAAGGATTAAAAATAAGATGTCTTGAGATCCGTATGATAACTACGACTTTCATCAATCCGGCTAGATACAAACAACAGCTCTAGGCCTCAAGGGAAAGTAGAGAGCTCAAGGATTAGGAAACCCTGAAACAAAGTAACGACCATTGCTTTTCCACTTGTTGGGAAGAAGGTTGGATTATCGATCAATGTAAGTGATCTATAGAACTTACATCATGTACAATGTTTGAACCCTTAACATATGTCTTAGTTGAAGGAAGGGAGTATTAAGTAAAATTTTGCATAATATAGCTCTTGGATTGCATTGTTTGGAAAAATACAATTGGTTTTGTTGGATTGATCAAACAACATCCTAAATGATTTTACATTCAATTGATTGTTGGATTGTTGTCTGGATGATTATTCCAAGTACTTGTGATTGATGGTAAATCCATGGCAGGGGTCTGTGATGATAAATTGCCATGGGGATAAATGAATGTTTTCTTAAAAGATGATATTAGGCTGATTGCCTTGATTGTACTTGATTCTTAAACGATTTAATTAAGGAAATGTTCTTTGCATAGGTGGATCACCTCCAAGATCGCACCGCGGATTAACCCGAGAAGGGCACTACTCGATTCATGGGCCAAAGGTCGAGTGGTGAAAAGGTCAACTACGGGAATGATGTTTCACTCCTAAGTAGCTTATGGGTTAGGTGGAGCTCTAGACACCCCTTGCCAAGTCCAGAACGAAGTTGAGGACCTCCGTGGCCCCAATGTCTGTGGCATTGGAAGCTCCTATTCTAGATAAAGGATGAAAATTATGGTGCCATGTGATTTGGACCGAGTACTTCTGTAGGGCAGAAGGGACATATATTTTCTCCTGTATGGGCAAGAGACAAAGATTAACTTTGAAGATAAGTTAAGGAACTTATTTGTCAAAATTACTGCTTGCTATGTTTTCGTATCAGTGCTATAAATTATGTAAACGAACCTTGTTCCCTAAAAGGCTTAATTAAGGAATACGATTTTTAAATGTCACACATAATTGTGGTAGGGCCTAATTAAATAACTAAAGAACACATATTGAGGGAAGTAGGAGGGTGGAACCCTCGACGGGTTTGTCCTACGGTAGGGTGGTCCCAAAGAACTAGGAGGCTTCTCACAAGGACCCTTAGAATTTGATAGGCTAGAACCCCGGTTCACGCCGTTTTAGGGGACCGGAATGGGACTACGCCCTACGGGTAGAGAGGTTGAGCATCACATCCCTCTTGTTTCCCATTCTCTTTGAACCAAGTGCGGTAAGGATATGCTTCGGTTGGGTATCTTTGCATAAAGTAGGATATCCAGGACCCGACGCTAGAATGTTGTCAGGAGACCTTGACCACTAGAAACCCAAATTTTGGGTCGATCCCAATGGGTTTGGCCACGAATGTTCTGTTGCGAGGTGGACTCAAGAAACCCTAGGCGAACCTCGTAACATTCCATGGGAGTACCAGGTGGGGTCGCTTAGATTCATCTCTCGATAGACCGCTAAAAATGTGCCTAGATAGCTGATAGGCAGACACATTACACTTCTACTTCACTTGCTTGAGAACCACAATAGTGTTGTTTGCCAAATGCTTCTTGCATGCAACAACACATGCATTTATCTCTCTTCATGTTTGCAATCCGATCCATCACCTAACACTATAATCAAGTTACCTTTCCTTTGTCCTTCCCTCCTTTTTGATAAGAATATTGACTTACTTTATCGATAATAGCATTCATAGGTGCAACTTTACTATGTTGAGATGTGTGGAAGAAGATGAGAAATGTTTTTTAGAATGAATTTTAAACAAATCAAGTTATGGAAGCATTGACAACACTTCAATTAGTTGGAAGAGATAGCAAGTACTGTAGAAACTAGTGGTAAAAAATGTTTGTCAACCTCATTTAAATGCTTTTGCTATTTCTAGACAATACATAATTGAAAAGGCAATACATTAACAAAATCTAGCAATTATGATTCTTTTAGGAGACTACAAGCACATCACAAATTTAGTGCCATATGAAAAGTCAAAGAAAAACAATGCATATGCTTTTCTATATAGTGGGTATAACAATGTTTGGATAGATCTTACGAGGCTACAAAAATAGCAATGGTGTGTGCTTACAACATAACTCAAAATAATATGGAGGGAAATGTTAACTTCCTAGTAAAGCTAGATGATGCATAGATATTAAACATTGCACTCCAAGTAAGCACTACATTTAGGAACAAAATGGAATGGGTAAACATTGCACTCCAAGTAAGCACTACATTTAGGAACAAAACTCTACATCGTGCAAGGGATTTATAATTTTAGAGTGAAGCTACAAATGTTTGATCTCAAAATGATCCATGGTTGATAAATGCAACAGAAATGCTTAAGGAGAGCCATGATACTTATAAGTAGCTTCTCCATCACATAGACATCCCAAGCATTATTGAATCACAAGATAGAGGAAAGCACCTTGAACTAGAAGACCATGGGTCATTTGAAGTGGAATAGCATCAAATTGTTAACTTGAGGGACCTAGAATGAGTGTTTGAGACTATGGAGAAGCAAGAACTACAATTCCATGGTTATATTGTATGGATGGAATGATCTTTGTTGATTATTGTGACACAACAAAGGTAGGTGTAGCTTATGTATAGCCCATCAAGGGACAAAGTATAAAGTGGAGCAACAATAGTAATCCTTGAACTATAGGATTAAAATTGGGAGGCCATCTTGCAAATTTCATCAGAAAAAGAATTTGTATGACACAACAAAACATAATAATTATGAATGAATTCATTATATTTATATTACATTAACACTAGTATCCAACTTATGTCACTTTCAAAAACTTGTATGAAGAAATGTGGATAACTTGTTTGAAGGATGGGCATGCATAGGAGCCATGTGCAACTTCAAAAGGATACACAACAATCTAGAAAATTAGGTGATGTGTTAAGTGCTAGATTAATGGGAGGGTTGAAAGCTGGAATATTTCTTTGTAATTTCAATATTGTGTAATACAATGCAATCTGGGTGTGTTTGGAAGAACAATGTGAATGTACAACTAGTGTGGTTAGAGATCTCGTAATAGCAAATGAACATATGAAGGTTTAGGTACAACAACTTTATCCAAGTGTTGAGGCAAACCAAGATCAATGTGGGTTATTATTTAGGATTGAAGAATATAATACGAAGTTTGGTCGATACAATGGTAAAGCTTGGGCAAAAAAGGATATTACATTCTATTTGGTAAGTATTCTACCTTTTAGCGATGTGAGGTCATAAGTTTCTATTTGGCAACTATTCTCATCTTCCATTGAAATTGGCCTCTTTAAGGTTTGTAATTTTAAGTTCCCTTAACATAGCCCCCTCCTCCTCAATAGGCAATATCTTCTCAATATCCATGTTTGCCTATTCAACAACAACAATTCTCTTTGCAATGACTACCCTCTAAGATGATAAAATTGTGTTGGGTCAACTGGCTCTTTCTAGTAGGCTCAGAGCACACAATGTCAAAAGGATTTATATCTATGTTGTGAAAGTGTATTGGCAGTTGTTTCTTGAGCATGTTAGTGGTCTTCATGCAGGATTGTGGAAGACAGGCTCTATAAGGCATTGCAATAGATTGCCTGTAGTACTAGAACTGCCAAATGTTGATCATGCTATGTTGACAAAGGACTCAAGTAAGTTAGGAAGTGGCGTTTGCATGCACAATACTTGAATTAGGTGGAAAAGGGGGACTTAACTAAGGCTTAATAGCCTAACTTTGGGGGAGAAGTCAATGAGTTTGTTTTGGATGGGAGCAGCGTACTCTACTCAGCCCCAATAGCACCATTTTTCAAATGATCAAGTAGTCTTGGATGTTTGGCTAATCCCTCTCACTAATTATATCCTACAATGTTAAATCTCCTACATTTCCATAGTCTCACCCACATGCTAAACACATGTTTTGCATATTGAGATTGCTTTGCTGAGATGCATATGATACAAGGTCTTTGGATTGCACCTTGATCATTATATTAATCTAATCTTTATATTCTCTTTCTTTCATCCTATTCCTCGACTCAAAATCTTTGTACCCTTTTGTCTTTTACCCCTATAGTAAACTTTTAACCTTACATGCTCCGATATTGGTGAATGTGATGTGAAGGTTGGTAGAAGTAGTGTGGATATGGGGGACTCATGAGGTTCCAATGGTGATGTATTACAGCAGGTTATGCTGTTGTTGCATGCACAACAACAACGTCAACAACAACACTTATAGTTGCAACAACAATTGCAACAATAATAGGAACAACATTAAAGAAGGTAGGATTTAGATAAGACAGAAACTATAGTCATGAATGATTTGCAAGCTATGGGACAAGAGATGAACTAGTTCAATGGTCAAAATGTATAAGCTTTTATATGGTTGTATGCTAAAAAGGTGCTATTTTTTGGGGTTCCAGAATATGCATGGAGTTGGTATTTTGCATGTTTGGATGTGCATGCATTGTAGGAATGCATAGATGGTTTGTATGATCGAGATGCAAATTGGGTAGTAATTATGAAGGCTCTTAGGGAATAATTCTTTCTTGAGGACACAAGATTGGTTATCAAGAAGACATTTCAAGATTGGATTGAAAAGCCTCACAAAAGGCTTGTAGCTACATCCCTATTGTGCAAATTCGAGAGTCTCTATGCTTAGTTAGAAACTGACGATTAGCAATATTTGGAAAGTTAGAAGATTGATATGTTTTTAAAAGTTGCAAATTCTATATTGTAGTAGAAGCTATCTGGGTGGCTTGAAGATGCATCTTCAAACATTGGGCTGAAAACTCTTTGGGCTAATATTACACATGCTATCAATATGCTTATGAAGTGGGAACATATGAGATTGAGGCTGGGTACAGGCTCTATGCCTGCTATTCCTATTAAAGGGACCGAATTTGCAGTAAGCCAATTGTGCCTATGGTTGAACAACCGATTATGCCTACTGGTCCCCCATTGGTCCGCGGCCTTAAAAGGGGATGTTATGGATGAATTGGTCAAAGGCATGTGAGATATTTGCTTGAATTTGATAGAAATTAGCTCAAAGGTTGAAAAATTGGATGTAAAAGTGGAAGAGAAGGGGTGAGCAGCAGTCCAAAGGCTTAACAAACAGGGGTAGAAGAGGAGATGTATCTAGTGTGATAGCTTGTAGCATGAAAAAAGTGAGAATGCATGGCCCTTATTGGGAGGTAGAGGCCAATAAATTGGTATTTTGGAAAGACAAGAAAATACATACAATAGAATCATTGCTCCCTCTTGAGTCCAACTTTGGGAAAGAAGGCATGTAGAAGAGATTGGAGGAATTGATAGCTAGGATAGCATTTGTAGCCACTTATAGACTGAAAATTGAAATGACTGATGGAACGCTCAATGCATGTAAAGCTGAAGAAAAATCAAGTGTATGGTTGCAACCTTTAGACTGTGTGGAGAAAAGCAAAATAGCAAGGGTTGATTTAACAAATGCTAGTCAGTCTATACGAGCCAAGACTAGATGGAATGAGCCAATCGATTCATTTAAAATAATTGCATACATGGTTGAGATAAATAATATGGATGCTATTGTGGAATAGAAGAGAAGGAGAGATGAGGAGGTTGCAGGACCTTTAGCGATAGGACCTTCCAAATATATGAGACAAAGCAAAGCCGAGTAGCAGAAGGCCGCTGAAAGGGCCATTCTAGAGCATGACATGGAAGATGCATCACAAGAGAAGAAGCTAGAAGGAAAGAGGAGAGGCAAGCAGTTTGGCTACAAGCTACAGTTAGATATTGAAACTCCTAAAGACATCAAAAAGGTGCTTGAAGAGCACATATTTGGCAATAGGGTTGAATTCATGCTTAATGAAGTTCTTGGCATCATTAAGTGTGAGTTCCATGACAAGATTATTGACATGATCAAAATAAAGAGGTAGTTTATAGGAGAGTCCACTCAAGCATGCTTGCAGATTGATGAGGGTATAGAAGCACAAGGCACTCGGTTGGAATATGTGGATGCATAAGCTACTACTATTATGAAATAGGTTGCTGCTAAAAATGGAATATATGGAAATGCTAAAGGTGAGGTTATGGTTGAAAATGTCATGGTGGGCAGCACTAATCATAGGGGGAGCACTATGTAGAAGGAAGATATGCAACGATAGGCACATGACGAAGAGGATGCTCATTTTATTCCTAGCAGCCACTACTCACATGCACATTGAGCACAAGTAATGATAGGGACTATTGTGAAGATCAGTGAATAAGAGAAGTCATGGATTGCTCTCTTGGATTATGGATCTAAAATAAGTGTCATGGCACACAGTCCTCATGAAAATGGAGGATGGCCTATTGATGTAGATTCGGGCTGGTGTATGTGGGTAGCAAACAACTCATTTGGAGAACTCTATAATGCAGCATGCCAAAATGTGCTAGTGACTATTGGAGATGTTAGAGAAGCTTGTCACTTATTTGTGCAAGAGTCATGCAGTTACCTAGTTATTTTGGGGCAGTCGTACATTGTAGAGTCAAGGATGGAAACTAAAGTATTAGATGATGGTTTCTCTTATGCTTGTGTGCAGAGTAGGGATGAAAAAAAGGTAGTTTAATTCTTGACTATATGTGTTAATCATCCCCGCAATTGAGATATGCCGAGAGGGTATCTGGTTCCATCCAATTTCGTGGATTCAAGGGTTTTTAGATAGCACTGTTGTAAATGGGGGCTACAATAGTGTTGCTAGAAAGATGTTATTGCCTCTAAGAAAAGGAAAGATTGTCTTTGGGGCTAGTTTGCAGCATGGATGGACAACAAGCAGTGTAGGAAGATTAAAGAGTATTTTAGCCATGTGCACGGTTGAAAAGAGTTATGTAGATCATGCTGAAAAAAAGATGAAGAAACATGGTATTTTGGCTACTGATGAATGTGTTTCAAGATTGTTTACAAGGTAGAATGCTATTGATACACTTGTTGTAGTAGCTATTAATGCTAAAAATAGGGCTAAACATTAGGTTATTCATGTATGTTCTTTTTGGTTATACTTGGCATTATCAAAGATTTTGTTGAAGAGGAGTTCAATGGGCTGCAAAATTAGGCTAAAGTGTTGGTAGAACCAAAATACAAAATTATTGACAAAACATCACTTTGCTTTTGCCTCTAGAAAGTGATAGGTTGACTGAAAAAGTGTCAAAATAGCAAGGCCTACAAGATCCAAAGGGTGTAGGCCATAAATTAATAGCATCTAGCTTGAACGAGCTGAAAGTTGGTGGTGATAGATTTCTCTTGCCAACAGTAGTAGAGAGGGCTTATTTTTTGCAAATGCTCATGAAGCATGGTAAAGCTTTTGCATTTTAGCCTGATGAGATTGGTTGCATTAACCTGAGCATGGTAGAGCTTTTGCATTTCATCTTGATGAGATTGGCTATGTTGACCTGAGCGTGGTTGCTTCGATGGTTATCTTCACAATCTTGCATGTTCCATGCCTATTTTGGTGCCTCGGGCATATTTACCTAAGCTATTGGAATTCTTGAATGAGAATATTAGGATGCAGAGATTGGATCCCTCTTCAGATCCATATTCAAATCGTTGGTTTACTATTTTGAAGAAGAATGGGGCATTGCAATTTATACAAGATATGCAACTAGTCTCAACAAGGTTACGATTAGGAATGCGGGTGTAGCTCCTATCATTGATGAGTTTGCAGAAGCCTTGCTAGCAAGGCTATTTACTCTATGTGTGATTTTACTTTGAATATGATCAATTTTAGCTCACATTAGAAAGTAGGGATATCACAACTATGAAGACACTGCTTGGCTTGGTATGCATGTGTACGCTTCCATAGGTAGGGACTAACTCATTTTCTCACATGATGAATGCTATGTATAAGGTTTTGAGAGAGTACATCCCGCATCTGACTATGCCTTTCCTTGATGATGTCCCCATTAAAGGATGTGAAATATATGAGAAAAATGAGGAGATAGATGAGAAGGAATGCAGATTAGTTGTGGCTGCTCATATACATGATTGTGAGAAGGTTTTAACTAGACTTGAGGAAGTACATCTCACTCTTTTAGGTGCTAAGTCTATCTTTGGTGTTGAGGAGGTGTTTATTATAAGGCACCAATGTCTCAAAGATTAGAAGATTTTTAGGCACATGTGTCTTTTATCTGATTTAGATCCCTCATTTTGTACATGTGGATGAAAGCCTTTATTAGCTACTGAGGAAGGGGCAAAGGATTTATTAGGAAAGGCAACATACAAAAGCTATTCAAAAGTTGAATAAGTTGCTGAATTCTACATTGACACTGAAGAAAGTTGATTATTCTGTAGGAAGACCTATCATTCTCACTGTGGATACAAGCCCTATAGGTATTGGATGGGCAATGGGTTAAGATGATGCTGAAGAAAATAGATATGCTATTAGATTCAGAGCAAAAGTGTTGAACGAGAGGCAATAGAAGTATTCACAAGTGAAGGGAGAGCTTTGGGGAGTGGTCACCACTCTAAAATGGGATCGAGATTATTTCATGGGTCCTCATGTAGACTGATTGTTTACCTCTTTTGGGCATGACTGCTAATTCTCAACCTCGGATATTGCCATGCTACATTGGATTGCTCATATTAACTCAGTAAATCGTGATTTGTAGCATATTGCAGGTAGGGAGAATTCAGTGGTTGATATGCTTTCACATGCACATTTTGAAGATGAATATGAGATGATAAAAGATGAGGAGGAGGAGCATGGTGCTTGTTGTAAATGATTGTTTGATAGCAGAGAATCGAGTTTTCAAGTGTTGTAAATGCTGATACAACTACCTTGAATGTCGGGATAGCATTGGATTCAGCAACTACAATAGATACACATGCATGGAGAATGTTGTCGTAACAAACAAATCAATAGTAAGAAAAGTGGTTTCACTTATAGGAAAAACATGGATAGTTCAAAGGAAATATCATAGCTATTATGCTTTAGTTATGGAATATTTTTTGAAAGAATTGTATACAAGTGATTGGCTGAACATAGGCCAATATCTCAGTATGTTGTCAAAGAGGGCTAAATGGTTTGAAGAAGAGTTTAAGAGGATCATTGAGAGGAAACCTTATGGTTTCTTTTTGAAGGACAAGTATTTATGGAAACTTGCCAAGAAAATGAAAGGAGTGCCTTCGCATGTGCTAGGAGATAAGGCTACACAAGCGTAGGTGATGTGTGAATTTCATGAAAATTTATGGGCTGGACACAAAGATGTTTGGGGTACTTTTGCAAAGATCAAGGAGAAATATTGGTGGCAGAATATGTACAAGGATGTAGCTCATTTTGTGGAGTCTTATGGTGTTTGTTAGGTATACTATGTAGTGAAGCACAGAGATGGTCTTCAACTGACTTATCCATTATCTATGCACTACAAGTGGGTGCTAAACTTGGTTACCATGCCTACAAGTCTATGGAATATGGGCTATCTTGTGCTTGTGTAGGGGAGGATATGACAAACCAAGTCGAGGGGTAAGAGCTCTTAGCACATAGACTACTCATGCTATGTGCAAGTTTCTCTTGAAGGAGGTTTTTGTAGATATGCATGTGTGGGCAAGGTAACAACTAACAAAGGTAAATTAGATGCTAATGAGGATAGTGAGTTTTTCTCATGCTTGGGCATTAAGTTGGCATTGACTGCATCATAAAATCCGGAAGGGAATGGCAAGAGCAAAAGAGGACACCCACCATCATAAAATCCGGAAGGGAATGGCAAGAGCAAAAGAGGACACCCACCATCATAAAGGCACTAGCTAAATCATGCAAGGGGAAGATCAAGGAATGTCCTAGAATGCTACTGTTTCCTTAATGGGCTGATAGGACTACTCACACTACTATCATAGGGTTCATGCCTATTGAATTAATGTATGGACAATATCCTATTATGCCTATTGAAGAGATAGTTGCTACATGGTGTGTCTTACTATGGGAGGAGGGTTCCGATAGAGAAGCATTGCTGGAGAGAAGGCTCGAAGACATAAGGGTAGTAGTGGAGAAACTCAAGGTAACAAGGCTTCGAAACAAAGCAAGGTTTGATAAAGGGCACAAAATCTAGCCGTGAGCTATACATGAGGGAGATTGGGTGCTGCTATATGATAGTAGCTTAGATAATCAACACATTATTCTTCACAAGGTGTCAAAGAGATGGTTTGGGCCATATGTAGTATGAGTGGTGCACGATAATGCAACCTATTCACTTATTGAGTTGGATGGAAGTGCATTAAAGATTCTAGCTAGTAAAAGGGTCAAACTCTTCACAAGCGAAGGGAGTGTATAGCCTATGAGCTAGATGAGTTGGTTCACAAGTCTTGTTCATCACAGTGTGAAAGAAGAGGATGAGGATGATATGGATATGGATGATGAATCCTTTGAATATGCTAAAATATAATACTCAGAGGATGTGTAGTTTTAGAGGGGGTATTATGTCCATGGTGTGAAAATGTATTGGTAGTTGTGTCTTGAGTATGTTAGTGGTTTGTATGCAAGATTGTGGAAGACAGGTTCTAGAAGACATTGCAATGGATTTCCCATACTAGAAGTGCCAAATGCTGATCATGCTATGTTGGGGAAGGACTCAAGTAAGTTAAGAAGTGGAGTTTGCATGCATGAGACTTGAATTAGGTGGAAAAGGGGGACTTAACTAAGGCCCAATAGCTTGACTTTGGGGGAGAAGACAATGAGTTTGTTTTGGATGGGAGCAGTGTACTCTGTTCAGCCTCGACAACACCATTCTTTAAAACGATCAAGCAGTCTTGGATGTTTGGTTGGTCCCTCTCACTAATTGTACCTAGAATGTTAAATCTCCTACATTTCCATAGTCTCACCCACATGCTGAACACACATTTTGCTCACCCACATGTTGAACACATGTTTTGCATATGCACATATTCTTGTATATACTTCTTGACTAAGCAAACAAAACATGGAGGAAGCTGGAAGCTTTGAGCTAGTATAGCTCATCTTTCATGCAAAGGACAGACATAGATGATACCTTTAGATCACAAGTACTCCCAAGGGATTGCATAGAGGCTTCAAAGTGAGAGCTTGTGATAGCTACATGTTGTCTGAACTATGTATACAATAGGGTATTTGCTATCCATAGGGTTTTACATGTTAATCTATGGTCTTTAGAGACTCCACTGAATGCTATTGATGGTATATGGTTGATAGATGGTTGCTAGAACCAAAGTACATGCTTTGGATTGATTTTTGGGTAGCATACGTATGTTTTAATGCTACTATAGTAAATCTATATGAAAGGGTTGAAATGGATTTTGAAGGCCCATAATGGATTAACAAAGGTATTGATGCTTTTTCTGATGGAGGATAGCACTTTCAAGTGGTGATACCCATCATTTACTACATCGACTTTGTTATATGCATGGATTTATGAGGCATATGTAATTGATTTTGGTCTATGTAGAGCAGAGATATTGACGTATGTCAAAGTATATTTGAGTCATAGTCTCAAAGTGTGCTTTGGTCTACTATCCCAAGTGTATCTTCATGATTAGGATTGGGCATATTATATGGATGTATTATGTTTCTTTGTTGAGCTACATGTGATACAAGGTCTTTGGATTGTGCCTTGATCATTGTCTTTGGATTCATCTAATCTTTATATTCTCTTTCTTTCATCCTATTCCTGGACTCAAAATCTCTATACCGTTTTTCCTTTTACCCCTCTTGTAGACATTTAACCTTACACGGTCTGACCCTAAAACATAACTCATGTGAATTATAATATTTCTAATGGACTAGATAATGGAAAGTAGCATTATAATCTCTAGGAAGCTATTTTAGACCTTTTATTAGAATCCTCCTTTGAGTTTTAGACCCTTCCATGAGAACCTTTGAAACTCCTCTTGAAAGTAAAACATGTTTGAAAACATTGCTAGCTTTTCCAAATAAACTATTTTTTTCAAATTTATGAAGGAAGAAAATAAATTTTCAACTAGGGATCCCTCTCTATTATTTTTTCTTGAATATCCTTTTTCTCAATGCCAAGGTCATCTAAGGCTTTTGTGTAATAACTACATCCTCTCCAATGTCTATATTCTTTGAGGACTCTATATTAGCATGTCTTTCTTATCTTCTTTTCCCTCATGGACTCCATTCCTAATTAAATGAGTAAAACCTACCAAAAAATTGAATAATTTAGGAAAAAATGGATTTCCATACTAACCTAGACCCCATGGCATGCATAGAGGCATTTTAACATAGTTAAAGTGCCCTTGTTGGGCTTACATACAACGTATAGAAACTCTAATTCTTTCAAGATTTTCCTTCTCAAAATGGCAGCATGCTACCTCTTACATAGATAGCTCATACTCTAGCTCTAACTTCTTATACTTCTCCACTCAATCCCATGAATGCAATAAAGCATAAAATATTCAAAATTTGTAGTTTTTAATTTTCTTATATCTTTACTTTTTGGGTTTTTTCATGCTTGGAGTGGGCCTAGAGTTTGAGCAAGGCAAGCCTCACTCATCAACTATTCATTGATGGCTAGTTGCATCTTGATAGGGGATTGTAGAAGCAAGGGGTGAGAGCAATGGAGTAAATATATCCTCTAGCAATCCTAGGAAATATGATAATAGAAAGATTGCATGGAGAATGAGCTTGGCCATAATACTTTGGTCAACTCTAATATTCACATTGAAGAACAATCTAGGTAGTTGTCCCTCAATCATAATAGACTTTTTCCTTAATAAAATAATAAGTTGGTATAAGTAGTTATAAGTGATTGAAAAGATATGATCTAGGCAATTGGTTAATTTGTTAATGGAGATTCGAATGATAGTAGCAAGTCTCTAGATTGGAAGATGTAAGTGATTTTTTGATCCTTCGTATTAATATTAAGATCGTATTAATATTAAGATCCTGGGGAATATATACCTTTCATGCTTGTTAGGGTACAATGAAGATCCTTGTTGCATTGGGTATGGGTAACATGTCAAATTTTCTCTTTCCTGCACAATCGTTTTGCATAAGGTAAATCAAGCACTATAATTCGTATCAAGGATGTTGCACCTCTATGTTAGTTGGTCTCATAAGTATCCTTAGGCCCAAAGCATCCTTAGCTCACCATGTTTTGTTATCCTTGCTAGCTTAGACAAAAGTCTCTTTATCAATTTAGTCAACTAATTGTAAATGTGCTTGTGATGATGAGCTAATCAATAATGGAGATGGGGCCCTTTTATGTCAAGAATTGCGTGGTGGGGGGATTTGCTCAAGATGCTGTGCCAAACACACACAGAATGCACAAGGAGAAGCTCACTCAAGAGACAAGAAGAGAGATGGAGGCCAAAACGTTTTCTTGCTGGTTTCCTTTTCTTCTTCCACACACTTTACAATGTACACAAAGTATAGATAAGATACAACATAAAGGAAAGTGGCCTACTAAGTCAAATAATGTATAACCGACTACACTAGTCGATTGGCGCTATAACTATGCCAGCTGTAAATAGGTGTAACAACCTGAATATAATAAGTAATGAGTCAGTGGCCATGTGAGAGTCATAATGACCATCGACGTGCTAAGTGTAGATGTGTGGACCCATCTAACTAGGCCGTCCATTATCAATGTCCACATGTGTTGAGCTTGTCATCTCAACACTCCCCCTCAAGCTCAACTGCATCTCTGCAACTCCAAGTAAGCTTCGAAACTTTTGAAGCTTCTCTGTATCCAATGCCTTCATGAAGATGTTAGCTATCTGATCCTGTGTGTTGACATACACCAAGTCAATCTCACCTGCTAGTACCTTCTCTCTCACAAAGTGGTAGTGTACCTCAATATGTTTTGTCCTGGCATGGAACACAGGGTTCCTAGCCAACTGTATACTGCTCATGTTGTCATAATAAATGACAACTGGACCTTCCACCTGCATGTTTAAATCAGCCAATAACTTTTGCAGCCATACTACCTCACATGCTGCAACAACAACATCTCTATACTCAGCCTCTGTACTCGACAAAGCAACTGTAGATTGCTTTTTGTTGCTCCAAGTAACTGCTGCACTACCAAGAGAGAACATGTATCCATTGGTAGATCTTCTATCAGACATACTACCAGCCCAATTTGCATCCGTGTATCCAAATATCTGTACATCTTTACCTGCCTCTTGGACAACATATCCAAGCCATACTGTCTTTGGGATAGCCATATACCATCATCACATCTGATCACCTCAATGCCAAGGAAGTACCTTAGCTCACCCTCAAACTTCTTCATCAAAAAGTCCTTGACTTCAGCAATCCCACTATCACTATCACCTGTAATAATCAAGTCATCCACATAGATGACTATGATGACCAAACCTGCATCTCCCTTTCTCACATAAAGTGAGTGATCAGCATCAGAAACATAAAAGCCAATATTGACAAGATACTCTCCGATCTTGTCAGACCATGCTCTAGGTGCTTGCTTGAGCCCATAGAGCGCCTTCTTCAACCTGCACACATAAGTGGGATGCTCTAAATCTTCATAACCTGTTGGCTGATCCATATACACTTCTTCCTACAAATCGCCATGTAAGAAGGCATTCTTCACATCCATTTGCTGCAACCTCCAACCTTTGGTTGTCTTTCATAACAATAGCAAGTTCGTAACTGATCTCGAAAACACAATTAAAAGCCGCCTGTCAAAGGCAATCCTTACGTTTTCCCATTCCCAATGTAATTTTTAAGTTCTTCCTGCTAAAGCAATCACACATCTGACAGTTGCCATCCTAGCAACTGGATTGAAGGTTTCTTCATAATGTATGCCATATGTATGGGCATAGCCTTTTGCAACCAGCCTAGCTTTGTACCTACTAATAGAACCATCTGCATTGTGCTTAATCTTACAAACCCACTTACATCCAATAGCTTTCTTGCTCTTCGGCAATGATATTAGATCCCAAGTCTTATTGGCCTCTAATGCAGCCATCTCCTCATCCATTGCTGCATCCCAATGAGCATGACCAACAGCCTCCTCAAAACATGTGGGCTCAACATCCTCAATCACTTTCACCATATAAGCATAATGGTGAGTTGCATAACCTTCAAAACCAAATTTGTTAACAGGGTATCTCACCCTGCTAGCCCTGCGTACCACTGGATCACTCAATGGAGTCTTTGCATTGACGTGTGCTCTCTGCACACCTGGAGTCCTCACTGAAGGAATGCCAAGCTCATCATCCAAGCTCTCTAAGCCACTGGAGTCTCCATCAAGAACTGCATCAATGCCATCTGACACTTTATTCTTTCCTTTGTCTTTACCTATAGTGCTACTAGATGCACCTGAAGATGTAGAGATACTCCTTAGTCTCCCAGACCAAGGACTACCAGATGATGTCTTTGGTCCACTAAGAGTCCATGATTCTTGCTTTTCAGCCTGCACATGAGTGTCATGATCATCATCATCATCCAATGCATCACCACTAGATGCATACCAACTGCTCATTTCATCAAAGATGACATCCCTGCTCACTCTGAACTTATATGTGACAGGGTTATAACAACGATACCCTTTTTGCTCTAAAAAGTATCCAAGAAAGACACACTTTTCAGCCTTTGGATCCAGTTTCTTCCACAACTCATCTGGCACATGAACACATGCAATACAGCTAAACACTTTCAAGTACGAGACATCAGGCTTCTTACCTATAAAACATTCTTCGGGGGTCATACCATGAATTGCAGCTGTGGGAGTTCTGTTTATAATATAAACAGCAGTATGAACAGCCTCAAACCAAAAATGCTTAGGCATATTCTTTTTAGCCACATCAAGGCGTATGCAACTTCTGCAATATGCCTGTTTTTCCTTTCTGCAACCCCATTTTGCTGTGGGGCATACTTGCATGTGAATTGTCTCTTTATCCCATGGGACCTCAGAAAATCACTGAACTCATTTGAGAGGTACTCTCCCCCTCCATCTGACCTCAAGCACTTTACTTTCAAGCCTGTTTCTCTTTCAACTGCAGCCTTGAAAGTTCTAAAGTGCTCAAATGCTTCACTCTTTTCCTTCATAAAATATACCCACAGCTTTCTAGAACAATCATCAATGAATGTGACAAAGTATGAATTGCCTCCAAGAGATACATTTTGTGTAGGCCCCCAAATATCTGTATGCACAACATCAAGGATATTTCTGCTTACATCTCTGTCATGTGAAAATGGTTGTCTTGCCTACTTACCAAAATGACATGCTTCGCATACCTTATGAAATTCTGCAATTCTAAATGTAGGCAAACCTGTAACCAACCCTTTGGATTACATTAATTTCAACCTTTGTACATTTGCATGTCCAATGAGTTTGTGCCAAATTTTAATATATGCAACAACACCTTTTCCTTTAGCATACATAGCAGTATTCATAGTAGGAATTCCAGCATCCAGAGTAAACATACGTCCAACTCTACTTCCCTTTGCAACCAACCTGCACCTGTCATTGAAATCTTCTACAAAGCAGCCCTTTGCATTAAATCTGACTTGTAGCCCTTGCTCTACCGACTGACACCAAGTTCTTTGTAATAGATGGCACATGTAATACATCTGAAAGGCTCTTTGTCTTACCATCATGCAGTTCCAATGTGTGAAATTGGGTGGCATGAATCATCACCCGTCTGCACATAACCTACATTTTGCAAATCCTTTATCTCTCCAAACCATTCTGTATGGTTGGTCATATGATTGGATGCACCTGAATCAACATACCAAACATCATCATGTGTTCCCTTTCCTGTAACAGCATTCAGCATATGCTACATAACAAACATACGTTCATTTTTGTCTTCATTCTATTGTGAAGATGATGCATAGTTTCCTTACTGCAACTTACCACTGCGAATATCATCTTTCTTAGCATAACATTGGGCTGCAATATGACCTATTTTGCCACAGTAGTGACACACAATACCAGAGTTGTTAGAACCTTTGTTCTGCCATCCACCTCTTCCTCTAGAGCTCCCCCTGTCTCTAAAGTTTCCTCTGCCTCCAGAAACCTACATTTCACCAAACTATTAATTGAACCTGTTTTGCTAGTTATCACCAGCACGTCCCATACCACAACCTCTTGAAGAGGATCTTCCACGTCCCCTTCTTGAACTCGAGTAAAATGCTTGGACCTGTTCACCATTTCTTTAAGACGAATCACCCTGGATATTGATCTCTTCGGTAATCATGAGAGAGATCAGCTCATCAAAATCAGGAAATGGCTTTCGTACATATACTGAAGTAATAAATGATTTCCATGCCTTCTCATTATTAAGGCCACTTAGAGTGGATGAAACCAAATCATCATCATCTAGCATTGCATCAATCGCTGCTAAGGCATCTGCAATGCTCCTCACCTTCAAAACATACTCATTGACAGACATTTTCCCTTTCTTCAAGGCATTCAACTCTTGCTTGAGTTGAATCTTTCGTGCCTTTGTATTTACTGAAAACATGCTCTCAAAAATTGTCCAAGTTGCATGTGAAGTTTGTGCATTCTTGATATGTCCCAGCATAGTATTATCAATTATTGCAGATAGCCAGTACATCACCTTTTTGTCTTTCACATTCCACTCTTTCAATGCTTTTAACTCATTTGCAGTCGGAGGGATACCCAGCTCTGGCTCATTTTCTTCACCTGAAAAAAATTCATAAAGGCCCTTTCCAATAAGGAAGTTCGTCACACGGAACTTCCATGAAGGGTAGTTGTTCTTGTCGAGCTTCTCAATAATGGAATTTCCACTGTTCTCTGCCATTATCACAAAACTAATACCAAACAGCAAGCAAATCTTCTGCAACCCTCGACCTATAGTGCACAACAATACACCAGGTAACCTTTTTCACTGTCTGCTCAACAATACATGAAATCTGTAAATAGTTTGCAGATAAACCTTGTGTTTATTCACTGGTAAACACCTTTGAACTTATAGATCTAAAATATGTAGCCTGTGCACATGTATACGGCAGACACAATTGAAATTGCAGGATACCTCGAACTGCTGTCCGCAACCTTGCGAGTCTAAAACGGGACCTGAAATGACCTTGGATGGCCAAAATAGTAGCGGGATAGCCCTAAAGGGCTGATTTGCAGAATACACAACGCTCTTTGCGCACACCAAATCTCACTGCAATTTGAGATTTCTACTCTACCTTGCTTCCGGTGCCTCCATAGGCACTATCCAAGAGAGAGAGAGTGGAAGAATGGGAGAGCTTCTTACCCGTTGCTTGCTTGCTTGAACCTTGCTTCTTCTCCTTCACTTCAGCCTTTGAAATCAGCCTCTCTTAGTGGCGCCTCTCTGATACCATGTCAAGAATCGCGTGGTGGGGGGATTTGCTCAAGATGCTGTGCCGAACACACACAAAATGCACAAGGAGAAGCTCACTCAAGAGACAAGAAGAGAGATGGAGGCCAAAAAATTTTCTTGCTGGTTTCTTCGTCTTCTTCCACACACTTTACAACGTACACAAAGTATAGATAAGATACAACATAAAGGAAAGTGGCCTACTAAGTCAAACAATGCATAATCGACTACACTAGTCGACTGGCGCTATAACTATGCCAGCTGTAAATAGGTGTAACAATCTGAATATAATAAGTAATGAGTCAATGGCCATGTGAGAGTCATAATGACCACCGACGTGCTAAGTGTAGACGTGTGGACCCATCTAACCAGGTGGTCCATCATCAATGTCCGCATGTGTTGAGCTTGTCATCTCAACATTTTAGATTTTGGGGGATAACAAAGTCAAAGGGAATAGGACCATCGCCTTGACTTGTGCTAATTTAAATTCCTCAACATGCACTTATTTTCCTATTTTTCTATTTTGGGCATTAGTCTTGACTTGTGTTGATTTAAATTCCTCAATGGGCATTTCAAGAATTTCCTATTTTTCTATTTCTAGCATCTTCAATAGGATATGGGTACATGTTGGGTCGAGAGGCTAAAAATATTGATAAATCTACAAACCACCTTTGGATTTGGCTATGGTAGCTCTATAGAGGTCTCTCCACCTGTGTGCCCCTCAATTTTCTCTCGGGACTAGTCTTGTAGTTCCATCTCCCATTGATCATCATAACTGTCTTGTTGTTGGTTTTTCTCCCAAATACTATGGTCTAATACTAGAAGTAGATGGCTTTCCCAATGTGGCTATTATGGTGAAATCCATGTCCTTAATTTCCCAATTGGTGTATTGGCACTATCTTTAAGGTCTTATTGGATATTCCCTAATATGTTGTGGCAACATTGAGCCAAAGTTGCTGATTCCTTTTTGAAGCTCTCCACATACTCCTCTTATGTTGGCATAATGATAGCTTGTCTAGATTTAAAGTACATGCCCTATTGGTTGGATGAACATCAGATGGATTGTGATGATGGATTCTTGCTCCTTCAATAGGTCCCTTTCTATAGTCACTTCATGAAGCTATGAGATTACCTTCTAGACCAATGTATTTCGTAGCTTATTGTTGAGCACTATAGTCTTTGCCTTCTCTTGTGCTAATTGCACCTACAAATCTTGAAAATGTTTCCCTAATGCTAGTAAGATTTTCCAATTTCTCCTTCATGCTTATTGTTTTCTTACATTAACTCCTAATAATTTGTTCTTGCTACTCCATAATGCCTCTTGAGCATGCTGATCTCTTTAGTTGCCTCAAGAATCTCTCAAGCTACTTTCTTCTTATATGCTTGTTGTTATTCCTTTTCCATGTTAAGTGCACCATGTGCGCTTGTGATTGCTCCTTGAAGAATCTACACTTACCCTTTTGTAGCTCTTGATAGAGGAATTTGAGAATTGTATTAGAAGCTTGTACTCTTGGAGCCTTGGTGGAGCTTCTTGTCTACATTTTGATGTCAATTGGTATTATTGTGGAGGCTAATGTCATGTCATCTAGCAATCTTTTTCTCCAAGCACTCCACCTTTGCAACTAGTGGTTTCATAACTACTACTTGGCCCTACATAAAGTCAAGGATTTCTTGAGGTATCCTACATTTGGTCAATGGAATTCCCTGAAGTGATTTTTATTGTCCCTTCCCTACAATTGCCAATACTAGGCCATTTGTATTATTTCCTCAAAATCCTATTCCATGGAGGCTCTCTCTTATCTCGTGTGCTCTTTGTAGGAAACTATAATTGTCCTTCTCTTTTTTCCTTTAGGCTTGGAAAACTTCTTTCTCTTTTTCTAGATTGCTCCAATGTTGCCCTCAATTTTGATCCTTATCGTTGGTCTATTTTATCCTACTTTCCCCCCAATATTTTGTACTTATCTTGTTCTTGCTTGTTAAATTCCTCCATTTTCTTGGACTCTCCGATCTTTGTTTTGGGAATCCTTAAATAGATCTTTTAGGTACTCATTTCTCCATTTTTTTCTTTAGCTCCCTTAAGGAAGCAGTCTTTTATTCTCCCATGAGGATAGGGCTTTGGTGTGCATATCATTTCCTATTGATTTACATTTGTGTACTAAAAAAGCTAAGTATGGTTACTCTAGTATTAGTCCCTTGGTTTTTTGTGAAGCATGATCTATATCTAAGATTCATATAGTCTTGCAAGTGCTTCATGTATAGTATCTACCAAGTAGTGATATAGATCCTACTACCAAGTGCTTCATTTATAGCCTCTAGCAAGTAGTGATTTAGATCCTACCACAATTGTCTACTAAGAATGTCCTTCATCAAGCTCTTTGAGATTCTAGTAAGGTGACTATTTTAGTGCATTCCTAAGAAACATTATATAAAACATTTAGACTTTGAGTTTTATATCTTCCTTTATCACTACAAGTTGCAATCCATCTTGATTTTAGCATGGGAGGGTGTCCCTTTCTTAAGGTAACTTCCATAGCCTTATGAGTCATATGTCTTGTTCTTTCTTCTCATTCCTAACGCTTCATCTGCTAGTCTAATTGTCAGCATTATAGGATGCTATACGTGTCCTTAAAGGAGTTTTCACCCCCTAGAAGTTGTACATAGTAGTGTAAACAATATTCCTATATGAGTTGCTTGATTGCTAGGTTGTTATGCATCATTGGATAAGTTTTTCAAACTTTTGAAACTTAAGCTCCTTAAACTTCATGATTTGGGAATTCATCCTATACCTAGCTTTTCTTAAAGTCATAAATGGGAATTGAGCACTCTTGGTCCCTTTGGAGATTTTATCATGTCCAACCATCTATACACTCAAAAACCAAATTTGGGCTTAAAGCAATTTAGTTGCACTATATCCCCTTGCCTAGCAATTCGGCGATACTTCCAAGTGTTGTAGGGTACTTTAGGTGCTTGATGTGTAGTGTTCTCTTGTGCAGTGATTTTTAGTTGAAAGTTTATTTAGTTACACATAAAAGAATGGGTTTTTTTTATGTACATAAAGAATGGCATCATAATAATACAAGTCCACTCTATTGTGAAACAAGAAACTTGTGGAAGTTTGGGTTATATTAGAGAGAATTCTACGCACCTGATATGTGTGGAGGTAGACCAACAATGAGATGTAGAGAATCATGATTGAGATCAGATCATCTTGGCCTATTTGATTAGCGATATGAAACTCCTCCTCTATTAGTACTTTATCAAGCAAGGGGGTGCTGTTGGAGCTTCTTATTTGTGGAAAGTTTCTCATCATTGCCAACACTTTAAGGAGAGTGGGAGCCACATAGATTGGATCGTAGTCAAAAGTTGTAATGCAGTACTTTTTCTGAGCATGGACTATCAAATTTATTCCAAGTTGGGGAATTGAAGCATGAGTGACATACCATTCCAACTTGAATGGGCTTCATCCCTTTGATTTTTCCTCTTGCAACTACTTTGAGTTCTTTTGTTAGAGCTTTGTGTGGAAGGATAGAACCAAATTTGTGGCCCTAGGATGTATTTCAAGATGAGTCACAAGAGTTTCTCAATAATGAGTGGGTGATGGTCTTATATGTATTCTTGTTCTTCCCATGTTTTCAACATTGTGGTAAAGAAATTTGCTTCTCTAGCTCAGTCAAATAGTGAGAATGGTCAAGGTACCTTCAAGATCATTCAAATTGCATTATATTCTTATTCTTTTCATATCATCAGCACTTTTGTAAAGACTTGTTACTTCTCTAGTAATACACCAATGTTAGCTCATCAGTCTCAAAGAGTGAGAATGGTCAAAGTACCTTCAAGCTTGTTCAAACATCTGGTTAGAGATAGACGTTACTTATAAGTCATGCATTCTACCATTTTGATTAAGTTACCTCTTAATCAACTTAGGTTTTAGATGTGGTGGTGGCAATGGCTGAGAAAAGCACATGTGACTATTAGATTAGAAACATTTATTGTGCAATTTAAGATGGGTTGTGCTCCCAATTTTGTAGAAGCATAAAAGGCTTGCTCTTTGGTTGTTGGAAATACTAAGCACATGTTTAGTAAAATTTGGAGTAGTAGTAGTTGAGGGTATTGCTAATGTGAATCCTTTGACTAGATTGGAAATAGTATACCAGTAATTTTCTTCCCTAGATAGAGTGAATAGTTAAAAGATTATCCTAGTCCTACCCTTGTGAAGGCTAATGCCATTGATAATCAATCTAGGGCTCAAGAACTTGCATGAAATTTGGTGGAATTAAACATTGTCATGATTACATGTGCTAAAAAGAAAGAACAAATAACTTAAAAAGAAAATAATATCCATTCTAGAATGGTAAAATTTAAGCTTCCAATAGAGACCCAAAGTAGCATAGTAGAGGATAATACGGTACAGAGCATGTTCGATTCACAGGTAGATATAGAGAAGGCAGTCTAGGAAAGAACCAAAGGTCCAAGAGATAGAAGATATGGATGTACCTCTAGTGGAAAGAAAGTAGGAATGTAATTGTCAAGAATCGCGTGGTGGGGGGACTTTTCAGGCGTAATCTTTATGTCAAGAAAAGTCATGCTTCATAGAGTATTGGTTGAAACAACTCATGGAAATTCGTATGAAGGAAGGGACTAGTGTGTCCACACATTTGGATGAGTTTCACTTGATTTTTAGATAGTTGAATTCACAGGGCATTACGTTTAAGGATAATCTTCCTTTCTTATTCTTGCTTGTGACACTTCTTGAGTCATGGGACATTTTTTGTACTACCATGTGTGCTAATATGCCTAAGGATGGTTTGAAACTCTACGATCTTGAGGGTGCCTTACTCATAGAGGAGATAAATAAAAAGAATGTGGATGCCACCCATACTTCTCATGCATTGACTCTTGGGGGGGTAGGCATGATGGTAAGAGTGGTAATGACCATCATGGTAGAGACTCATAGAGGTCTCAATCTTGTGGGCAGTCTCATAGTAAGTCCCATGGTTGTAAGGCCTCTCTTACATGCCATTACTGTGAGAAGTAGGGTCATATTAGGCCATAGTGCCATAAGGTGCATGATGATAAAGCGCAAGGAGAAAGGTAAGGGTAAAGTGCAAGATAATTCTCTGACGATCATAGAATTATTTCTAGTAAGTCCAATGTGAAAATTGAGGAGATAAATGCCTTGGATCCTGAGTCTAATGATGATTATATCTTGACAAGTTCTTCTCTTGATGCTAGTTAGTTGGCTGATGTCTCATCTACTTTTTCTCAGTATTGGCTACTTGATTTAGGGGCTTCTTTTCATGTTATCCCACATAAGAATTGGTTTCATTCCTATCATAGCATGACACGTTCTATTAGACTAGGAAATGACTTGGTATTAGTGATATTAGACTACAATTTGCTTCGGGTAGCACTTTTGTTTTGCATGATGTATGCCATGTTCTAGCTTTGACCAAAAGCCTACTCTCTGCTAGATAGTTGGATGATGTAGGGTATCATGTATCTTTTGGTGATTCTGCATGGAAGGTTACATGTGGGAATCTTGTCTTTGCTTGAGGTACTAAGGTTGGTAGCCTATATGCCTAGCTTATATTTGGATTTATTAACCTTGTTTTGGCTATGGTTGATATACAACATGCATCTTTATGGTATCGTTGCTTTGGATAAGTCCTTAAAATGTATGAAAATGCTTTCTCGTTTATAGTATCTTCCACCCCTTGACTACAAATATTTTGATTGATGTGATCATTGTCTTTATATAGTAGACAAATATACAGTTCTCATAAGGAGTCTAGCATTAAGTGCATGGGTGAGCCTCTGGCTCTTGTTTATTCTGATCTATATGGTTCCATGCTTGTCAATCACTAGGTAATATGAAGTACTTTGTGACTTTTATTGATGATTATTTCCATAAGATTTGGGCATATCCCATACAATAGAAATCAAATATATTGGCTACCTTTCAACATTGACTTGCTTTTGTTGAGAATCAGTCTGGATATAGGTTAAAATACCTAATGTTAGATAATGGGGGTGAATATGTGTGTAAATCGTTTGAGAAATTTTGCAATGAGAGGGGCATTAAGTGTCAGTTGAACGCCCTTATACTCCACCTCGGAATGATGTTGTAGAGTGCATGAATAGAACAATTCATGAGAGTTCATAGTATGCTTAGTGAGGCAAGCTTATTGCAAGCAATATTTTTAGACCAAGGTAGTTACTACTACCACACACTTGATAAACATATCTCCATGCACTGCTATCAGTTGTCATGTTGCAAAGGAGGTATGGTATGGAAAACCTCCATATCATACGCTCATTTGCATGTCTTTGGATGTGAGGTTTTTTGCCATGTTTTCAAGGACAAACATAATAAGGCATATCCTAAAATAGTTGAAATGAATCTTTCTTGGTTATGGGGATGTAGGTGAGATGGGCTATCACCTATGGGATCATAGGTTAGAAATGTCATCCGTATAGCCATGATATTTTTTTCCATGAGGAGAATATGTATAAGCAACATGAGTAGGTAGTTGAGATATGTCGAGTAATATTTCAAGAGGAGCCTCTTGTTACCATACAATTAGCTGGACAACTTGCACTTGATGTTCTAGTGGCCCATGATCATGATATTGGACACGATGTACATGCCCCACAGCCTAGTCTACAAGAGATAGATGTCAACATAATTTATTTGCACCCCCCATGGACTATATTATGGTGACATATGTTAGTGAGCCTTTTACCTATGATGAGGTCATGCACAGAGGTGATAGTCACTCTTGCGGGAGAGGGCCATGCCATCAAAATATGACTCATTGTAATAAAATTATATATGAGATTTGGTTCCTTTGCCTAGTGGAAAGCATGCTTTGTTATGCAGGTGGGTGTACAAGTTAAAGAGTACCCTTGAACATCCCAAGCTAACATATAAGGCTAAATTGGTTGTAAAGAGTCCTAAATAGGACCATAGTCTTGAATTTGATAAGGTCTTCTCTCTTGTAGTCAAGATAACTACCCTATGCTTGGTATTGGATTTGATTGTGTAGTTAGATTTGGACAATTATTAGATGGATGTAAATATAACTTTCTTATACAGGGACCTTCATGATGAGATTCATACGTAGCAACCTAAGAGATTTGAGGAAAAAGATAGGGAACATCTAGTGTGCAAGTTGAGAAAGAGCCTTTATGACCTTAAGTAGGCACCTAGGGAATGGGAGGTACCTAAATGGCACTATTGATATGGGCATTGCTATGGCGGTTAAGAAAGTACAATTGTGGGTTACATTGACTTTGACAATGTAGGGCATGTAGATATAGGAAGTTCACCTCTAGGTATGTCTTCAATTTTGCTAGAAGTGTTATTTCTTTGATGTCCACAGTGCCAAAATGCACAACCTAATCTACTATTGAGGTAGACCTCGTCATCTAATTAGTGATGCGCATGAATGGATTAACGAGATTCCCACTGTCCCTATCTACTATCTAGCAAGTATGTTGCAGCCCCACTGAGGCTTCTAAGGAGGCCCTATGGTTAGGCCATTTGGTAATAGACAATGGATTAATATAGAGCATTCATATAGAAATGTGTGCTTTGACAAGAATTCACTCACCCAAGGTATTGCATGGAAGAGATTTCTAGAAAAGCCCACAATGCTCTCAAATACAACATCACACTTAGCATCATTGTCCAACAATGCAAAGAAATTATTTTTGCCAGCAAAGTGGTTTTTTTTTTGGGGGATAAAGGATTAAAAGTTTCATTGAGGGTGCACCCAAGGTTTGAACTCACACACCCATGTAAATACCCACACACTCATACCACTTGAGCTATTGTTGGTAGAGTGACACCCTACTTAGAAGGTTGCCATATATAATCTAGCAAACTCTAGTTCTCATAAATCATCTAGCAAACTCTAGTTCTCTTGATCTTCACATTAGGAAGTTGAAGTGACCTCTAGCTATAGAGTACTAAGTATATTTGTTCTTAAGCTTTGGTAATAGGAAGGCGTTGGCTCCTCGTAGTACCTTCCTTCCTTCTCCCATTGCTCCTTGGAACCTTCCCTTATGTTGTTTAAAGTTCCTATGTAGCTCATTTTCCAACATTTCCATATCCACCTACGGAAGAATCATAATCCACTTCTATCCCATGCTTATCCCCTTTTTCACATTCACATTCTCTCCTTCAGCTTGCATGAGCATTCCACTTTTTCCCTACTAGATCTTGCATGTAGGAGACAAGAAGGAAGGCCATCATAGTGCCATCTTTCTTTAATGTTTCTTTAAATGGCATTTATTTCTTTTTAGTACCCATTCTACCCTCATGCTATCAAGTTTGTCTTCTAATTTGTGCTTCGTTCTTGCCCCTTTCATTTTGTAAGCTTCCATTAGCAAATGTGTACTCATCTTCACTTTATCACTCTTTCAATTTTTCCTCTCTTTCCCCCTTTCCTTTTTGGTGGCTATGGACTTGAGTGACATAAGGACAAGGGCATGAAGTCTTTTTGATAGTGGTGAAAGTGAGGAGTATGTTGATTTAAAGTTAAAAATTTCAAAGAGCAATATCAACCCACTAGTGTGACAGTGGAGGGAAGTTGTAGCTATATCAAGTAAATAATGTGAGGAGGAGCTTGAAGTGGCTTTCTTGGCACTTACTAGATGTCCAATTATGGAGAAGTTAATGTTCATTTAAGATTCATACTTGTTGTTGCATTTTTGGAGACCTTATTTTGCATTGCTTTTTATTTTTAAAAATGGAGATGAGATGTTTGTACTATTCACCATAGTTTAAATTTGTGCTAGTCATGCCTTGATAAATTTCTTTTGAAGGGCTGTGCTTTATGCTCACACAAGGAAAGTCCATTGAAGTGCATTTTTTTGCATTATTTAAAGGTAGGATTGTCTTTTTGTGACCATATTTGTGTTGAAAAGCATGCATTAGCATCACATAGTTAGCATTTTCTTCCATTCTTGTTGCTTTTTTGCACATGTGTTTCCTGAAAGATGCTTTTTACTGTAGTTAGACTCAAGAAAGCACAAAATCTCTTTTAAATTCATGTCCCATCATCAACCTTTCTCAGACACCATAGTTATAGATACCCTATTGCTTCACTTGATATCTCCATATCACTTTGTTGTATAAAATAACTGAATCCCTTTTTAGTGTCTAGCCCAATGAATTGTTTCCATATGTGCCTTGATCCTTGAACTCTAGAAACTTCACTCCTAAAAATCAAATCAAAGATCTAGGTAATACAATTTGAAATATAAAAGCTTTCCTTAAAGTTCATGAAAAAAATATAAATGTTAATACATAACAAATCTCTCACTTATTGAATAGCTCAATGGTATAAGTCAACCATACTAGCTGGGTACTACTATCTCTAGTGGTAAATTGATCAAACCAAAATTTGATCCAAAGAAAATCCTGCTTAAAAATAAGACAAGCATACACAATAGGAATTGATATAAAGTTTCTCAATCCTTTAAGAAGTTTCCCTAGACATATGGACAATGGTGTCCTTAATGCTTTGATTTGTCTTGTTTGGCATGTATTTAAGCGTTGTAGGAAAGAAGGGGAAAATGAGGGAGAAATATCAAGAAACAAGCAATCAAGTGATTAAGGGAGGCAGTAACCCACATATACAAGACTATGCTATGCTAGAAAAAGGGCGGTTAACATGTTTAGTGAAATTGGGAATAAGAGCAAATAATGTAACAACACTCATTGATATAAGGAGTGCTTTCTCATCCATTTACAAAGACATAGTTGAAGAATTAAATTGACCTCAATTTCACAAAGACCATGAATATATGTTCTATCATTTTAGAATAGCCTTTGTGAAATTTAACATCCAAGATATCATGTGCTTTTACATATATTGAATAGATTACATCCACGACAACTTTTAACACTAGTCTTGTAGCAATAAAGCCACTTTTGTGGCAAGTTGGACCCTTTACAAAATATTCCATTTATTATCAATAAGAAAGATTCAAAAGAATCAAATTTAGGAAAATGTGATCAACACAAGATAATAGATGGAAAAAAGAAGAAAGGGTCAAAACAAGTTAGGAAGTGTATATTTCTATATGTACCTTTGAGACCATTTTCATAGAGAATAAAAAACTTTTAGTATTTCTAATCAAAACTACCTCAAGAAATGTTCAATGAGTCTAAAAGTTTTATGAAAAATACTTTGATATGGATAGTAGGCATTCCCATTAAGAGAATTGCAATTAGATAAAGAGTGTCAACTTTATAAGAGCTCTAAATAGCATTGCTAAGTGCTATTTTCACCAATTTTCATGCACTTTTGAAAATCTATTTTTTGTAAAAAAGGAAGTTTCACTTGAAACTTTTCCAAATCTTTTATTATGCTATCTTACAATTCGTAGAGTCCCATCCAAGTTTTATATCATATGCACATGCTATTTCAAATATAGTGAAATAGGACCCGAGCCACTAAAGTGGCATCATATGCACATGCTATTTCAAATATAGTGAAATAGGACCTAAGCCACTAAAGTGGCTCATAGCCATTTTTGTGTCAAATTACAAGACTAGTGTTAAAATTGACTTTAGGACACGATTGGCTAATAAATTCAAGTAAAAGTTGGCTTTGAAGATAAAATATAGACTACCAACAAGACATTTTGTTGACATTCCAACAAGTAAGATATGACCTAAGTTGCTTGGGAAGTTGAATAGACCTTATTCATGGAAACAAAAGATTAACAAAGGGAAAATATCTCACATTGTACTTCAAAAAGCATATTAGAAAGTAGCTCTTTTATGTCTCCTTCAACTTTCACACCATCCAACTAGTACATAAATACATTTACTTATGTGAAAAACTGTTCAAAGGAGGAGATCCCAAAAGTGAATGAAATTATACACCAAGTTGTTCAATATATAAGGAATGATCAATTGTTAAACTACCACGAGCACTTGGTTTGCACATGGCCACACTTAGTGAAAAAGGATTCAAATGAATATGGGCCACAGTATATGTTTCATCCTTAACTAATAAAGACCTCAAATTTGAGTTTTGTTAAACCTAGAGAATACCTAATGATTTATCTTGTTGTGCAAGGCTTTTCCATCAAATAGACAAGGGAATGGTGATTTGTAATAAAGACAAAACTATTGGAAAGACAATTTGCTTACAATGCATATCAATACAAACCATGCATAAATGTCCCCTTTTTATTTTGTATAGTTAATATTGCCATCATAAAATGCATTTCATATAGTTAAGATTTGTACCATAAAATGTCCACTCACAAAGGTGATTAGGAAATATTCCCAAGCTTTATCTTAACACACCCAATTGCTAACTAAGAAGCAAACATGAAATGTAATGTTCCATCAACCTTAAAATAGCCACACTTTTTGAAGCCTTCAACTTTTCATAGGCCTTTTGGCATTAATTTTCCCATTCAAAGTAGACAATAAAGAGCTCTAGTAACTCTTTGGATAATATAAGATACTCGACCCATGGATGTTAAGCATCCTTAAATTAAATATGATGTACCCTTTCAAAAGATTAAATAAGAAAATTGCATATGAGAGGATTCAAGAATATAAATTGGTCCATTTTCTCATGGCTCTACTAGATCCCCTTCCTAAACCTTTACATGCTTATCATTATATGGATTGTTATTTTCACACTTTTCTACTTCACTTGCTTAATGACCACAATATTGTCATTTGTCAAATGCTTCTTACATACAAGGGTGCTTGCATTTGTCCCTTTTCATGTTTGCAATCCAAGACATTACATAACACTATCATTGACTTGCTTTGCCTTTCTCCTTCCCTCCTTTGTAATGAGAATATTGACTTAGTTTATGGGTAACACCACTTGATTGAGTCACTTATGTTCATCTTTTATAGATGTGACTTGCCTTATTGGCAACCTCATACATGTTAAGCTCTTATCCACAATTGGTGTGAGAAGGTTTTCATGATCCTTATATACATTTTGGGAGTGTGATAAATAATGCTTAAAGTTTGGCATAGTAAGTACTAGGCTCCATTTGCTTGGATGTATGCTCCTTGTGGTTCTATTTACCTCGACTAGGAATCATGCCACTCCTTATTTCTCTTCTCCTCTAGTTTGTTAAAATTGGCACATAAAAGAATTCTTTGTTTTTGCTCCCTTCAAAGTAAATATGTATAAGAGAATAATTCTCCATCCTCATTGGGTTCACCACAAGTAGATAGCTATTCCTCTAATTCTTTGTCATCCTCTTCGAGCACCATATAAGTAGATCCACTTGTGATTATGGCATGAGTTTGTCATCGGTTTTATATTCTTCTCATGGTATCTTTGAGTTAGCACATTGGCAAGCTAGTGCATACAACATGTTGATTAAGGTTTCCTTGGGGCTTACTTATAGGGCATTAAGACTAGTTGAACAAATCTTATAACTAGTTTTCAAATAGAGTAGAGGTAGATAGAAGCTTCATAGGTTAGTTATATTTGCCTCATTTTCCACATACATTTTGTTTCTTTTTGACTTGGTAATTGTACTTGGTTTAGATGATTAGTTGAGCTTGGTCCATCTATTGTAGGTGATTGAAACATTACTAGCCTCCACATGAAGTTCATGAATTTCCTTTGGAATTAGGGCTTCTAAAATTGGTGTGGAAAAAATAATTAATAATGCTATCTCAACAATAATATAGATTTCACAAACAACTTTTTTTCTTGACTTCTAGATTACTATGTTTACTTAATCCTTTGTTTTCGTAGGTCTCTAACTTTTGTTTCCTGAATGTGTGTGTATAGAACCAAGTATACAACTTTAGAGCATTTATATTGATTGCTCTGTTCATCAAATTGATTTAATGATAAGTAAGTGAAATCTCTTGCATGCTTGCTTCCTTAAAGTTCATTGGTTCACATGGAAGGAGTATATTGTGCAGCTAGGTTCCCTTATGCCTAGCACAAATGAATTGATCATCTAAGGATTGAATAGCTTTTGAGCATGAGCTTAGATGATTCAAGTGTCAAACATAGTCTCATAGGGCTATTTTAGGCCTTCAATAATTTGTGTGGATTTCATTGACATGGTAATTCCAAGCATCTTTAGTAGCAAATCCTTTGTTAAAGGTTAGGAGTATCCATCTCTCTTTAAGGATTTGATACTTTTCTAGGCCTCAATCATAACTACACCATATCCTCAATCATAACTACCCACCATGTCCTCAATCATAACTACCCAAATTTCTCCATTCTCTCAATCATACCTATACCTCATTCATGTGCAAGATAAGGAGGCATATATCCCTTTGAGTGTCATTGGATGGACTAAGATGGTACATATACTAGCAATAATACCTAATCTACATTAGCTACAAATATTTGGGATATATAAACATTTCTTATAGGTTTAACTTTTGAAACTTTTGCTAAGGGTAATATTAACAACTTTGACCTCATCAATGTTTCCTTGTGGGATTGATATAAATTTTTTTTGATTAGGTTTAGTGATATAAGGAAAGAGGATCTCAAACTTAGAGATCTCAATAGAGTCGCTCTTGCAAAATTGAGAAGGGTAGTTGGTACTCAATACTCAAAAGGTTTGTCACTAGCATGGATTTTCTCAAGTAACCTAAATGCATTGTAAATATTAGCAATTTTTTTTTGGACATATCATACATTTGCAATTCTATTCACATGTATGTTTTCCATGGTTACTGATGCACTCATCACCTAGTATGTAGTATATGAGTGGTACCTAAATGAACACATGAAGCCCTTCAAAAGTTTACATAGTTTAGCAAATTAGTTTATGGAAGATTCTTCTTTCATTTTGACTCTAACATCCAACTTGTCTTCACCATCTTATCATCTAGAAGGATTAATGTTTACCCCTTTGCTAGCCATCAAGTCCCAATCCCACGGCACATTATTCCATTAGTGCAATGTGGTGGTCCCTAGAAGGTCTAGGTTTGGGATGTTCCTAGAAATCCATGGATGGAAGGGTAATGGTGTGAGTGTAATTATTTTTGACAAGGATTTTAGGTTGTTGAAGTTAATGGCTACCTTGTTTCATATTCAAACTCATTTGTACAAAATACTATAGTCTCCTTGGGGTCATGTCTACCTAACCATACAATGGAGTGTTGAATGTGCAAGTGTAAGTAGGCAATGGTTCTAACACACCAAGTTTTCAAAGCTCCTTGGGGTGTCCCACACTTAAATACCTAGTTTATGGAGTGGTGGGTGGTGTGGCGCAATAGCTAATAGGACTGTTAAGCAAGCTTGGAATGCCTCACCCTTGAGGTGCCTTGGATTTGTGTAGTGGGTTAACTTGATGACCTCTATGTGCAATGGTTGAGGGTGCACCTATTCTAAGTTGGAGATTTCTCTCTCTTATTGTTTTGTATTCTTTCATTATATTTTTGGGTAAATAAAAGTGAAAAATACTAAGGAACTGGTAGTAAATTTTGCGACAAGCAACTTGAGCTCAATAAGTATTGAGTGATTTGTGCAATGGAATATATGACTTTGAAAAGAATGGGTGGATAAATTGAGTGAACTTGTTGTCAACCATATCTTCCTATAGTACTAGGCAATATGATGGGAATAATAGTTATTAAAGATGGAACCATACCATTTTGACTTTGTTGATCTAGAGGTTGATATCTAAGAAGACGCTATCGTCATCACATGGTATTCATATTCCATAGTCTTCATATTCTTTCTCTTAATCTCTCACATGTAGATACAATGTTTCTTCATCGAAATGGGTTACCTCTCATATACTATCTCTTTCACATATGCTCTCTCTCAATAGTACATAAGAATAACAAAGAATCACACTCAATAATCCTCTCTTGGTTGTGGATGCACCTCCTAAGAGTTATGTTTGATATGAAGAGACACTAGAGACATTACAATGATCTCTTAAGGCACACTACTATCACTATCACTTCAATCTTTACTTCAAGTCTTAAATAACTACTTTCTTTGCTTCTTTGAACTATTTTGAGCTAAGATTATTCCATTTCCAAGGTTAGAAAACTTCCCCAAGCTAAACATCCATCAAACAGAACATTCATAGAAGCATACAGAATATAATAAAAGATCCACAAAAGATCACTAAGAAGTACAAAAAACCATCTAGCTCAAACTAAAATTGATCCAAACTATTAAAAGCCATCTAACTCACTCCCAATCATTCTTTAGACCACTCATCCACAATCATAAACTCTCAAACAGAAAGAAATCGGATCAAAACAAAAGCAAAATAAACCCATTAGAACTAAACAAACATACCCACAGAACCAAACAACATATCATAACTCAATCAAAAACCATCATGAGCTTCTCAAACCTAATCAACTTATTCCAACACTCAAAAAACTTCCAAACCATCCAGGAACCAATAAATCAACCATAAGATTAGACAAAAACCACCCAAAATCTAACAAAAAATAGCTAAAAATATAGTCATTTCAGCACTCAACATATCCCCACACTTAGCTAAGGGAGCATCTGCGACTATGGAAAAAGAATAATAAAAGCTTAAAATAACCAAGTACTCCAATCATCAGCTTCAATCCATTAGTTCTAATTCCATCCAGGCTAAAAAATAACATGAGTCCTGAACAAATATATGAAAGAAAAACCATAAACCAATATTAATCAATCCTTTAACTTATCAAAAGATAATGCAACAAACTATTAAAAGATATAATAGCTTTTCTTTTGTATGTGCATCAAAATCCATAGCTTTATCATCAATCAACATCTAGCTTTGATAATCTTCAACTCCAACTTTGTCTCCTCATGATAAATATAATTCACACACATATACAAAATTCATGCAAATAAAACATCCATAAAACATTGAACTCACATTCACTAGACAATGTAGTCCAAATGGCATAACCCCCCAAAAATGGAAAGCAAAAAAAGGTTTTTTATTAAAAATCAAGATACATAAAAAAGCTAATCTACTTGCTTGTGAGGATGAATATATTTCTTTTTAAATTTCATACTAAGCTTCAGTCTCTCCAATGATTTTCTCTTGTCCACAAAATAGATAGGAACATTCTAAAGGAATTGGAGACTATACATCCTTTCCATCAGGATAACAAACTTAGTAGGAAAAGCTTGAGCAAAATGGTACAACACATCCATCTAAGATTGTGATACATCCTGATTAGGATTGATAAGAAGAGGAGGGATAGATTTCCTTATATTTATGTGCAATTGCTGATGCATAAAAGCTAAATAACAACAAAACAGAGTAGCTAGCCTCACAAAAACATCTTCTGAGTGAGTATATGTCCAAACAACTGAAGATAGGAATGTGAACACGCGGACAAACTCTCCCATGATCTTGAAATAACATGCCAATTAAAAATTGGTCTGATCAAAGAATCCTATAAAGTCCACTACTTATGATAAAGTATATCATTATTAAATCCACTGGTATCCATACCTGATGGTGGATGAAGGTTTATATAATTAAAAGGCTGAAGTAAGGAAATCACAATCAAACAATGGAGAGGGGGATAGGATAAACCATAAAAAGTGGAAATATTAAGCGATAAGGATGCTAGAAAAGGAGGGAAAGAAAACAAGAAAATCTGAAGAGATTTGATGAAAAAAGTAGATGGAACATGCTAAACAATAGGAGAGTCAGGAGAGGAATAGGTGTAACGGTAGGTTCAATGATAAAGGGGAAAGGGAGGAATATAAGGATATGAGGAGATCATGTAGGGTGAAAAGTAAACATAGGAATCAAATCAGGATTAGTGTTAAGAAGGGAGATATAAACATGAAGGCATTGAGCAATCTTTTGATAAGGAGATCAATAGGATCAATTAAATAAATTGAAGATCAATACTTAAAAGTCTTGAAAGAAAACATCTATGAATAAAGGATGTTCTACAATGTAAGAAATGACTTGTGAGCATAAGGGTTGGATGCTAGATTTAAAATATATACTCTACTATCAATGGTGAACTAGTATATCCTCCTCTACAGGTAGATGCCAAGCATAACCTTTACACCATGAAGTCTTATAGATATGTATCTGCAACCCATTTGAAAGGCTAAACTCCACCAAATGAACATACATAGGAGCTTGTATAGGAGAAGGATCAGGAATAGAAACATAATAGGAAGGAGTCTATAGGTGAGAGTGTTTCATGTGGATCACCTTGGTAGGAGGATCATCTTCCTCATCATGAATTGCCTTGTATTGGGGAAAGAATTGTAGGGGGAGGTTGCATAGAAGTATCATCAAAATTATGAATAGGAATGCCACCAGGGAAAGGCTTAAAAGTAATCATCTTCTAGAGGAAAGCTCCATAAGAAACATTACTAAGCTGTCCTTTCTAAACTCGTTGAAAATGTTGATCCATCTTTGTCAAAAGAAATTGTTCCCACTTAAACTTCATGCCCTCAAGGATCTTCACAGAAGTAGTAAAAAGCTCCTTAGATAGGCATTTTGGTGTAAGCTTGCTAGACATAAAGGGATCCTATAGGCATAACTGCTTCCAAATAGGAGAGGAGATACTAGCCACTAATACCCCTAAACTAGTAATGGCTTTTCTAGCCACTAAGGGGGTGGAAGTCTCTTTTTGAAGAAGAGTAACAACCTCCTCACCTGATAGTAGATGGTTGCCACTAGAAATAGGAGAAGCAAAAAGGGGTAAAGACATAGCTTCATTGATGTTGGCAGAGGATAAACCGAAGCTATGACCATACACCAAGTCAAAAAGCTTTCTATAAAATTCTAAAAAGGAATAACATAGTTTAGCATCCATAGGTGGGAATGTGAGGGTAACAAAATGATGGAGACTAGCTTGACAAATATAATTTGCCTCTAGAAATAAGGAGTAGTTGTGAACCGGTAGTGGGACATGTTGAATCATTTTCAATGGAGGTGCCATTCAGACTACACTGGATAAACTACACACATAGAGACCGGGAAACAAGAAAGGGAATTCCTTCAAAACCAACATCGAGACCACCACTGAGAGAAAATTAGGGAATAACACAAACCAATAGGACTAGACTAGACGAACCCCCATACAATCCATAGCCTATGTAAAAAATTCCACATGATCTATGCACATGTGTGATAGATAGCTTTATAATATGCAACATACAAGCACCTTGAAGCCCTGTAGTTAGACACACAAAAGAAAATCAAAGGTCAAGCATAGTGCGAACCTTGACACTGACCAGAGACCAAAAACAAAGGACAACAACTTATAATAGTACCATAGACAAGCAAATAGAAATGGTCGACACTAATAAGACCAACCTTGACCAATAACCCCATCCCTGTAAATGCATTTTATCAGCCTATGGTGCCATGAGGTAAGTAGATGATTGCTATTTGTATTCCTTTTATGAGTTACAAATTTATGTAGTAGTTAATTTTAATTAAGCTTGTTAATGCAAGGTGAATCGAGTTTCGTAACCTAACCCTACTCTAACTTTGACTCAATAGAGGTCTCTACAAATGTAATTTCTTTTTACAATTAGATGATATTTGGTGCAAAGCGCATGCATGCATGACGGCAAGGGTTTATTTTATTACAAGTTAATGTGTCTATAGCGTGTGTGCGAGTACACATGTGACAATGAGGATTCATTTTAGTTTTAAAAATTAAGTGGAGCTAGAGTGCAATGTGCTCGTGCAATGATGGGGGTTCCTTTTATAACTAATAGTCAGGCTGATTTTATTTAAAATTTAGGAGATGCAACTTGTTTATTTTGTGGTGCAATGTTGGATTGATTTTAATTACAAGTTGATGATGTCTAAGAGCGCACGTGGAGAAGTGAAAAAGAAAAGAACCTGGTGGTATGTGGGGCATCCACAATTTGATAAGAAAACATCAATAAGGACACGACTCCTCAACTCCCACAATGGCTAGAAATCCACGAAAGAAACAAACAAACAGGTGACTAGAAGCTAGTTAATAGCCTCATGTAAGAATAATTTAAAAAAACTCAGCTAATTACAATGACTAAAATATAAAGTGATACAGACACACATATATGAATTTGTGTATATGAATTTTCATGTTTGATTTTTGGTTAGTTTTAGTGGGATTCTTCTATTTTTATTTTTTATTTTATCATGAGAATTTTGACATATTTTTATTTTTATCTTTGGTTTTTTGGAATTTATTTGGTATTTAAAGGATTTTTTTCAATGTTAAATACTTTTATGGTAATTTTAAGCTTTTTATTTGGATTTTAAAGGATCTTTTAAATTTTTAATATAGTTTTCATGTTTTAAAATTTGGAGAAAAATAAGATGATCATTATTTTATTTTTTTGGAATTTTCCATGGTTTTTAAAATATTTAAAAATATGTTCTAAATGTTTAAAAGTTCTTATGTGTTTTTAGGTTTTTATTTGCAATTTTAAAAAACGTGTGTTTTTGAAATTGGGTATTGGCAAGAAAAACGTAGGTACCTAGATGATTGTGTGTGAATAGTAGCTCCGAGTTTCATAGCACGGACATAATGAGACACACGTCCTCATGCAAGAATGACAATAAAGAAAAATCCACCCTCCCACATGCAAAACCCGCATGCGAACCACCACGATCTAACAACATGCAAGAAATAATCCACAAGAATGACCACAAACACAGAGTGGAGCATCACACACCTTGTATTGACAACTTGAAGGTATTTTCCATATTTTGGATTCTTGCAAACTGTTATAATCAATCTCGAATCTGTTTTACTGAAGAAGAAAGAAGTGATGAAGTTATCATCAAGGAAGTTGATCAGTTTGATGATCAGTTTGGTGATCAAGAAGACCAGTTGCATATTCAAGAAGATGATGATGTCATGTATGACAAGCATGAGGCTGATGTTTTCTTAATGAAGATGTTGTTATGGATGATTTTCTTTGTTCTCTTTTACTAGTTTTGAGGAAGATTATGCATCAAGGGAGTTAGATTTCACTGAAGAGGCTTTACAAGTACTTGAAATGCCACTGCCTGTAGTGCAAAATCCATCATTTTAGGATGTATTTTTCCAAGATACCTATATTTCTAGCATGCTGAATACTATTCTAGGACAGCAAGCTATGGGACAGTAGCAGATCAGTTTTCAGCCAGTTTTGGGACATCAAATGAACAATTTTCAACAAGGTACAGGTCTACCACAGCAGGCTGAAGGTCAAGAATTGCAGAAATCAATCCATTCATGTGGTTTTCATGAAGATTTGCATGAGTTATGTCCTATGACTCAATCTTCAACTGAGCACAGGCTCTTGATTTCTCTTTTCTACATAAAAATATGCATCATGTACTAGACTTTGAGAAAATGTGATAAGCACTAGATAGTTGGTTATTGTGGTTATGTGATCTTTGATGATTATGTCTAGAAGATATGCAAAGGGTTCCTTGTAGTTGTAAATGGCCAAAATCGCACACCTTATACTCTTTGCACATATGTAGTGTAAAATACCATGTTTAACATTTATCCTTCTATATCACTTTGGCATCACTGTTTAAGCCATAATCATTGGGATGAAAGTCAATATGTGAGCATTATATGTGTAGAAAATAGTCTAAAGTGTCACATGAAAACGGTGTCGGTATTGGAAAATCCAAATGTTTGAAATTGGCATATAATGATGTATGTGGATCCATGCCTATAGTTTCTTTGGATAGAGTATCTTACTTTGTTACTTTCATCGACAATGCCACTAGAAAAGTCTGGGACTTTTATATTTGTAACAAGAATAATTTCTTTGTTGATACCCTCCAAAAGTTCTTGGGCTACACAGAAAATTAGTCAAGAAAGAAGTTAAATGGTCAAGGGCTGACAAAGATAGAGAGTATAGCTTCATGCATTCCAAAACTTGTACGATACACATGGTATCAAAAGAGAGTACACTACTTTAGAAAACCTAACTGGGGTGGCTAAAAAGACAAATAGAACCATCCAAGACAAGGCTTGAAGGATGCTAGCAAAAGTGGGTCTCAATTATGGTTTTTGGATTGAAGTTAGTAAGGCCACTATTCATTTGATTATTAGGTCATCAAGCAAGCCATTGGATAGCAGCATTCTAGATAGATGTGGTCTAGCAAGAAACCCCTTATGGTCACTTTCAAGTGTTTAGATGCAAGGCTTATATGCATATCTCTAAGGATAAGCAAAACAATCTTGATCTAAAATCCAAGTGTATTTTCCTTGAATATGGAAATTTGTAAGAGATGGATTATTATCTTGGCAATCTTGAATCTAAGAAAATAGTTCACTACTATGATGTTATCTTTGGTGAGAATAAGATACATAAAAAACCCATCAAGATAGTTGAGATACATAGAGTAATATTCCAAGAAAATTGACAACCACCATATGAGCAGGATGTATGACCTATCCCACATGATGTAGGGCTTGCACAACCATGGAATGTTGAGGTGGGAGTACCACATATAGGTGGGTAGTCTCACATTGGACATGATAAACAATTGTGATACCCAAAGGCTTAAGTTGAGCTAGTGTTAAGACACTCTACAATAGTCTCTAGACCACCAAAGAGGGACACACCATCTCTTGACCATGTCATGGTTACAAATTGTGGTGAGCCTTCATGTTATTCTAATGCTATGATTAGAGATGAAAGTTGTAAGTGGATGAAGGCTATGTAGTTAGAGATTTACTCTTTTGACAAGAATGTTATTTGGGAGTTGGTTCCTTTGCCTAAGGGAAAGTGAGCATTACCATGCAAATGGGTCCATATATTTGAAAATATCTCCCTATGATAGATTCCCTAAATAGAAGGTAAGATTGGTAGCCATGGGATTCAAGTAAGAGAAGAGTATAGATTTTGATGAGATATTCTCAATAATAGTCAAGATAACTACCCTTCATATGGTACTTGCATTGATTTCCACAAAAGATAAGGAGCTTGTGTAGATGGATATTAAGATAGCTTTCTTGCATGGGTATTTTCATATGGATATCTATATGCAATAGTTAGAGGGATTTTTTTTGTGGAAGGTAAGGAATAGTTGACATGCAAGCTCCATAAGAGCTTATATGGATTGACACAAGCTCCTAGGGAGTGGAAACATAAATTGGATACCTTCATGAGGCCTCAAGGATAGACTAGGAGTGAGGTTGATAGTTGCTTATATACATGCAAGGCTATGGATGGTTGCCTTATAATCTTGATACTTTATGTGGATGATATGCTCTTTGCTAGAAAATCACTTATAGATGTGGATACATTGAAGAAAAGATTGCATGAAACCTTTGACAATAAGGAATTAGATAATGATGGTTACATTCTTAGAATTCAAACTATATGCAAAATGGATACAAGAAGATTCTTTTTCTTTCTCAAAGAGACTACATTATGAGGGTACTTAAGTGTTTTAATACGGAGATGTAATATGCTAACAATGTTCCATTGCCTCTATATTTGAAGTATAGCTAAGAGGACATCCCTATGTGGGATTATAAGAAGGGTAAAATAGCCAAGGTTCCTTATGCATCTGTAGTTGTAGCTTGATGTATGCTATGGTTGCTATACATCCAAAAATTGCTTATATAATGGGATTCTTTAGCCAGCTTATTGTAAACTCCAACAACAATCATTAGCAAGTAGTCACGAGTATCATGAGATACTTTAATGGCACTAGACCTATGTGCGTATGCTTGGAAATAAGGATGTATCCTTGGATATGCAAATGCTCATTTTGGAAGGAATGTGGACCCTAGGAAGTTTATGATAGGTTTTGTCTTGACATTCATGTAGGAGGTGCACTCTCATATGTCTCTTGTTTGGAACCATGTAGGGTCTTATCTAACATTGAGGCTAAATTTGTTGTAGCCGTTAAGGCATGCAAGGAAGCCATATGGATTATCATCTAGTGGGAGATCTAGACATCATGAGAGAGGTGCCTATTTTGTGTTGTGATACTCAAAGTGCCATCTAGTTGGCACAAAATCTTGTCTTTCATATATAAACATAGTGTATTGAGATGAGGTATCACTTTATTAGATAGGTGCTTAAAGACAAGCAAATTGACATTTTCAAGATTCATATGAATAGTACCCATGTAGATCTTCTTGCGAAAAGTTTCCCTTTTGAGTGTTTTGCACACTACATAGTGCTAATGGGTATTGGATAGTATCTTCACTAGTTTGTTCTCCCTTAAAGGTGCATTGTCCTTTAAGTGGAAGGTCATTAAGTAAAGGCCAATGATCAAAGGTTGAGTAGGCACCCCTTATACTAATACATTGTACATTTATGTATAAGTGAAGATAGTGAAAAAAAGGGTGAATAAGTATTCAACAAAAACTTTATTTGTACTTCCTCTCTTTCTTTAACCCTATTGCACTCTCATTGTATTGACTTTATACCCTAGCATTACTTACTCTCATAGAATTAGTCAAATAGAGGTGCCATCATAGGTCATATCATGGCTACAATTGGATAGTTGTCCATGTATGAGGATTGAGGGTTGGATGACCACATTGGGGTTGATAACTAGAGCATGATGGTGATGAGTAGATGATTGGGGTTGGTCAAGGTGATGGTGGAGCTACATGGACCAAGGATCACTCAAGTATAGCCGATGCTGATGGTTGATTGCAATCAAATGGTAGGCTAGACTTGCAATTGAGTAGATAGACAGTGAATAGAGTGGGAAAATTGCAAGGTGGCTAGAACAACCATGAGTAGCAAGCCATACGGCGATGACATGGAGAAAAAGAAATGAGGTTGATAGGATAGAAGCATCACATGACTTAAGGGTGACAACACTAGAGTGTATCACTCAAGTGTTTGCATGCTTAAGGGATGGATAATTATGTGAGTAGTGATTTTAGTAGGCACGATGATCTCTAGTGGTATGGGGGGTAGAGATCAAGTTGTGGGAGTCAAGTTGACTCAACTTGAGGGTTTGAGTTCGATGGTGAGTAACATGGGCATGTGGGATAGTCAATTGCAAGAACCAAGTACAAGTTATTGGGGCTATCAAGTTGAGGAGGGGGTAGGTGTGTCAGTGAAAGCCCAAGTGCTATCGAGTGTGATAATTCATGAGTTTGGATGCACTATTATGGTATACTACATGGTATGCTTCTTGAGTAGTGTGGAAAACACAACTCTAGAGGGCATCATTGATATGGAAAATTGTATTGGACTAACAAATCAAGAGGTTTAGGGCATGTCTTGTGTTATGAGAAATATTGTTAATCGCAAGGAGAAAAAGGCCCAATGTTTTTTAGAAGAAAATTATTGTTGTAAAATTTAGTTGGATTTTTCATTAAGAGTTGGGCTCCCTCATGTGTTGGATGTTTCATTGAGAGCCCTATGCGAACTATATTTGATCAAGTAGCACCATGTTAGCTACTTTTGGATCAAAATTAAGGTATGGGTGCATGAAATAGGAGGTGAGTCATCCACTCACCTCATGAGGTCACAAGGCTAGAATTTTGGTTATGTTCCTAGGACCAAGGACACATTGGTCACATGGTCACTTGCATGCATTGCATAAATACACACATGTTAGCTTCAAAACACACACAACTAGTTGGCTTCAATTTTTACTAAGCTGAAAGAAAACATTTTGTATTACATACTATAGAGTTTATTGGATTCATTTTTGTCAAATGACATTGTGATGGAATGCAAACATATTGGTTTATTGGGTTATGTCCATAATACATTAGATGAGTTATGAACATTGTGTTAAACAAGGAAGAGAAATTAGCAAAATACACTTCATGCTCAAGCACTTGTGGAATCCCTCTCTCTTAGTCTCTCTCTCTCCCTTTTGCCTAATCTTTGCCTTGTTTGTAACAGGGGAGCCAAGGAGAACAAGGAGAAAGGAAGGTTGTACCTTGTAGTACCCAAAACTATTGCATTGCGCCCATGCACACTACGAGTGCACATGCATATGTGCATAGGAAACTTGTGCATGCTAGCATAGACACATTGTACCCCACACTAGTATAGACTACCAACCCTACATAGTGCACCATACCTACATTACATTGTGCATCTCAATGTATAGATACCCATGCCTACTTGCAAACCTACTTCCATAGCCTCCTTGCACACCATCATACACCCATCTCACTTAGCTACATGTGCATTCAACCCTCCACTTTTGCACATACCTTGCACACCTTGCATTAGACCTTGCACCTATACATAAGGTCCTTGCACTCTTCTCACATCTTAGACAATCCATAAGTGCACTATACATCATAGTAGTACACTATGCATAGGTGCATTACACTCTAGTGCACTACACTTGCCAACACCTTATAGCATAATTTCCAACACCCTAGTGAATGTACAAGAGCCAATCCTTTTCCTCTCTCACAACCCTAACACCCACCCTATTTGAAAGGGAGGGTTGAAAGGAAGTAAGGAGGAAGGCGGTTCCTTGCATGTGCACCTACTACTTCTTAGTGCACAACATTGCTCCCTATTGCACCACAATCTAGTGCACTACACCCATGCACAATATGCACATTTTCTCCATCCTAGCACATGTACACCACACTAGTGCCACATGAAACCCACACCCCACTTGCATCCACATAGTGCACATAGCTTACACCTAGGACTAAACATTCCATTGTCATAATAGCCCATCATAGTGCATAGTGCACTAGAGGATGTGCATTGTACACCCATGTGTACTAGATAGATTATTGCATGTATGCACACACACAAGCTTACACACCACCCTTGTGCATGGAAAAGGGATGCACCCCTATGCCTTGCTAATTTCCCCTTTGTTATCTCTCTTTCGCTACTATAGACACCCACCCTATTCATAAGGGGAGGTCAAGGGGAGCGGGAAAGAAGGAAGTGGACACCTTGCAGCACACCATGTGTGGCTCCACAACTCATTCTAGGTCTACCACACACATAGCCACCTTGCACGCATCCATAGTGCACAAGCATCTCACTCTAGTGCACATACCTTATACACCAGCCATGATAGTATACTCCATTTTGGTAGATGTATGTGCAAATGTGCACCAACCATGTACACTAGTTGCTTTAGCATACATAGCACACCTGACTTAGCACACTACACCTAATTCACCACATTTACTGCCACACAAAGTTCATTGCATTCAATACTTGCATATAGCCTAGGGCATAGTGCCAGAACTACACCACATGCCATTGTTGCACTACACCTAAGTATTCCCCTAGTGTGCATTATGCACTAGTGCACCCATTAGCATACAAGACATAGTGCATAGTGGTGGATAGTGCACATGCTCTAGTGTAACATGCACTTGGATACCTATCTTTTCTCTAACTCTTTTATATCTACTTAGAAACACTCAAGGAACTCATCTTGCATTGCATCTCTCATTCATTAGCCTTCAATTTTAGTCTCACCCTAGTGTATAATGCATAGTGCACAATGGACATGTAGACACATGCATAGTCTACATACCCACAAGGCACTCACACTTGCATATGGTTACTCCCCCTAATATAATCATTGTGCAATACACCCCACAATGTAGCCCTTTACCACCTTAGCCCTAACCCTACACTCCACCTACTGCACCATGCACATGTACATGGCGCACGGTGCACACATGCATAGTGCTTAGCACTAGGCTTTGCATTAGCCCAAACAATTATCTTAACCTACACATCTTGCTCTTGCACCATCCTAGTGCACTACATAGTGCACTAGTGCATGGCTTAACGCACAATGCACAATGAATGGTGCATAGTGCAGACGTGCACAAGAGCACATGTGCACCACACCTCTAACCTTGCATCATCAACTATCTACACTCACCTCATTACATCCTTGTGCACTAACTTGTCGTCTTAATATATAGTGCTAGTGCACAATGCATGGCATACACTTGGACACAAACCATTGCATAGTGCATAGTGCACAATGCATGGCATACATCTATACATAAATTGGCACATAGTTCATAGTGCACCACACCTAATCGCATGCACTCAAGTACACTCCACCTTAGACAAGCCTAGGACATCCATTGACATGTATCTGCACCTAGTTCATTACACATAGTCACCCTAATTCACTCTAGTGCATAGTGCACACGTGCACATGCACATACATGTGCTAACACACACACACACACAACAGATAGAGAAAAAGGGTGTCATGTTCTAACTGGAATCGTATTTTGTGCAATGACCATGTATTTTTCTAGTGAGACAACCTTTAGTTGTACTACTTTGACATAGTAATCATCATAGCAAAAAGAAAAAAGTTAACCAATTCTTGGAGTCTTGTATAAACAATGGCAAGGGCATTTGTCATGTAAAGATATGAATTCATAGTGGTGTCAATATAGGACTATGAATCCATGAAGGTATCAAACTTATGATACCATTTCCTAGGTACTTGCTCAAGTCCATAAAGATTTTTCCTTAGCTTGCACACTAGGGTTTCCTTGGCCCTTTCCATAAAGCCCTTAGGTTTCTACATATAGATGTCCTCATGTAGGTCCCCATGTAGAAAAAATGGTATTAACATCCATTTGGTACAAGTCTAGATCCACCAACTATGCAACCAAGGCTAATACCATTCACACTTTCATGCACACTTATTGTGTAGGGGTATATCTAACCACCACACCATCACATCTAGTGCATGTGCAATAAACCATTGATACTCTACTACATGAATTGAGTGCACTACCCTAATGCACATCAAAACCCCTGTGAACTTAGCTTAGATTAGGCTCCTATACCATATGATAGCCCTCACACATCATACATTACATTTAGGCTAATACACATAAACTCATTCATGCATGCACTTGCACCCATGCACTTTCTCATCTGCATAGTAGGCATATAACTCACAAGAACCAGCACATTATCACACAATGTGCATGCATACAATCTCACCTTGCCAAGAATAACAAACAAGCCACAATCAACAATGAAAATAGGAAGGGTACACACATAAACAGAAAGGGAAACTTCATGAAATTGAATAACTAACATGGATAAACAACATAAATGAGAAAACTCCACTAGAAACCCACTCAAACTTGAACCTATGAATGCCTAGATTCTTGAATAAACCATCGTAAGGGTTGCAAATTAAAGTGTTGAGCATCATACATATTGATTGGAAAAAGAGACCTTAATTATTTCTACATAGTGCATATAGAACATAAGTTAAATTCTCAATTAAGGAACCTTGCTTTTTGGGATATCCAAGACATCATAAAGATGGAACTTTCAAAAATTAGATATGATATCAAGACAACAATTAATGAAACAACAAAATCACAAGGTTTGACTCAATGATAGGAGACCTAGGGATTGAACCCACAAACATAGGTGCATAATGCTTGCAAAATGGATGTGAGCTTCTGACTCACACTACTAGTTGAAACCCTAGTCCTAGTTGATCCCTCGATAAGAGAACACCATACCCATCACCTAATTACTCAATTCATTCAACTAGTCAATCAAGAGACTACCAAAAGTAGATAGCAAGTACAATGGAAAGAATCGAGACTTGGGGTGGAGCCTCGAATGACTTCTACGCCACCATCGATAGCTTCTGTAGGTCGCTGACTTGAGTGTCTCAACCATGACCCTCGAATCCATGGGACAAAAAATTTTAGAGCTACAAGGACAAGGGATAGACACTCTCAATTAGTTGTTGGATATACGATGATATGAAACAACACCTTGCAATCATACAAGTGGAGGTGGATAGCATCTGAAGGATGTTGCTCAATGCTAGATATGCATGGTCCTTACAAGGTTTGTTATCAAATATTCTGCATCAATGCCTATTCAACCTCACAGATATATTGCAATTAGTATGCATATTGTTCAAATCCTCTTAATTGGAAAGGGGAACAACAACCCACGGAACAAAGATTAGGAAAAAACCCCATTAATGCCAAGGAATTGGACAAGTATTATATTGGGGATGACCTCTCTAGGCTTTATAGAATAGATTGAACAAGTTTGTGAGGCAAACAACCTTACGAGTGATGCTAAGGAAGCACTAGCGTTCTCATAAAACTTCAAATAGCTTGAGACATTGCGACCCTCAAAGAGCTTCTTCTGATTGTCCACTGCTTCCATAGCCTTGGTAGTTGCAACCTCATATTGTGTGTTGGCTTGAAAAGCTACATTTGTTGCAACATCTAATGTTGATGGTGTTGTTGCTACTACTAAATGTATGCATTAAAGGTCCATATAAATGATGCTTCAACTCAGCACTAGAATATGATGCTCCTACTAAAAGAGTCAGTTCTCTCATCTTGCTGACAGTCAGGACGTGGTTTTTATGTTGAGTTCACCTGTGATGTTGAAGGGAAATCACATCATGCCATGAATCCACACAGGATAATGCATCAAGCAAGATGGAGAACTATGCCTTGGGGAAAAGGAGTGTACCTGGTTCATCAAGCTTGATGCCACTGAGAAAGCCTCATTCATATTGCTTAGGGATCTTTTTAGCAAATGCTTTGCAAAGGCCAATTAAGATGATAATCTCATTGTTTGGTTGATGAACATTGAGTAGCAAGAGGAAGAGAGCATGAGGGACTATGTCTCAAAGTTGAAGAACCTCTTTAAGCATATCCTGGTTTTTTTCAAGAGACCCACCACCAAGGCTATAATTAAAGCTTTTATCAAGGGTATTCAAGATGAAAATATTTATGAAAGTGTGGAAGGCAACTTGAGTCTTAATCATTCTAGCATCGACAACTTATTGATGAAGCAATCCACATTGATGACCCTTACTGAGAGAGATACCAAAACAAGAAAACTATATGTACTGCACCAGACTCTTACTTAAGCTATAGTAAGGCTAAAAAAAGTGACACACATGATCTAATGGTGAACATTAAGAAGTAGTAGCAAGAACTCTTAAAAACTGTAGAAATCCTTAAGTTGTCTTGACCATATCATCAGAATACGCAATGTATTTATTGGCACGGAGATCACCTCCCTTCAAAGTGCTCAAAACCAACACATACTTGTTCAAATTGTGGAATTTTTGGGCATGATGTCACTTATTGCAAAGATTATATGAAAAATCCATGATGAAGTAGTCCCATGACCTAAACATAGCATTATACAACAAGAGTTAGCATAAGGTGCAATTGGAAGTCTACAAATTTGTAATGGCTAAGCAACAATAACTATTTAGGAAAGTAGTATTGTTGGTTTGCATCCCACAAAAAAAAATCCCAAAGAGCTTAAGGTCTGCTAGGATTGATTTCACACACCTTGGAAAGCATGGAGTGGATCAGATAGATCAACCTAATGGTGAAGAGCTAATCAAATAAGATTTTTTATGCCACCTAAGGAAGAAATATTATGAAAAGTATGAATTGAAGACATTAGGTCTCCTATAATTGAAAACCCCCCAATCAGCGTCTTACATCACCTTAGAGCCCCCCACATTCATGACACACCCCATTGATATGCCAAAGTTGCCACAGTTTGACATAGGGGAATTAGAAAAGCACTCAATAGAAGAAGAGGATGACAAAAAATGGAAGGAGGTATCCACCATTATGAGATAGACCTTAAGAGCTCAATTGTAGAAGGTAACAGAGTACCTAATCTACTCATAGAGCTCCAACCACATAAATAGGAAGAGAATCTAGAGGAAATTGTATTGAGGTACCATGAGAAACATGAATCTAGCATCTCATTAGTTTTTTTATTTAAAGGTGAATGACAAAAGCTAGTTTAGAAGATCGATTCCTCTATGCACAAATGTGGCTACTCATACAAATAGTAGAAAACATTGCAATGAAATGGCTAGATCCCTAGATATCATAATCTATCAAAATTCCTACTAGAGCACAAAGAAGTAAGGTAGGTACCTCAAGATAAAGGTAAGAGAAGAATGGCAAAATCTACCAAAATAGCAATACCCTACTTGGGGACTAACTAGAGAGCATGGAAAGCCTTTTGTTACTCACATGATGAAGACTAGGCAGACTCACTCTATTGTCATTGCCCCATGATGGCATGTTAAGGAGTATTTTAGAGAATGAACATGATAGATACAATTTTTTTGAAGATCCCCAACATAACCACTTACATTTAAAAAACATACTTATTATAGCCCACAAAACTAGTGCCCTCTTTTTTCCGCTTTCTTCTTGTGCCCCTAACATTGTTGTAAAAGAGTGCCAGGCTCCCTCCTATGCAAATTGTAAAGGTAGATGGGAGGTAGGAAGGAAGCTAGAAAGATAGGAGAACAATGGACAAAAGGGCCCATGGCTGGCCATGTAAAAAGTGGATGACCGCCCAAGGGAAAGAGGGCATGTATATAAGCGAAAAAGTTAATGGAAACTCTCATTCTTGGTGTGTGGCAAAAAGCTTCTTCTTCTTCTTCTCTTCTTCTTGCCTTCGTGTGTGCACTTGAGTGAGGGAGTGAGGGAGTGTGAGAGAGTGAGGGAGTGAGTTTGTGAGTGAGGGATCGACGAGAAGAAGCTTCCCATCTCCTCTCTTCATCTTCTTCTCTTGTCTTGCGCGGCTATGGAGGATGGAGCTTGACGGAGAGGGATTGAGCTTGCATCGAGGATCGTGGAGCTATCGGTGTACATGGGAGAGGAGGGTACTTGATCGGGCATCAAGGTAAGCTCACTACATCCCATAGGTAGGGAGAGCGTGTCGGCTATGTGAGAGATAGCCATGGCCGCTCGGGTTGAAATACTTGAGCAATAAGCGGTCCGTAGGCCTCACAGATTGAGCGAGAGAGCTCTCTTCATTTTGGTTCTATTGTTGGGACCAACAGATTCAAGCCTTGAGTGCTATGCACTTCGAATCGAGCATGAAAGTAGGGTTTCATCCCCAAACTAGTGCTTGAGGTAGATAGGAGATTTAGGATTGTTAATCTTTGAAACAAGTATTTTGGGTTTCTGATGTGTAGATGAGTAGGTTGATTCAGCCCAAGTAGATGAGTAGGTAGGATAGGAACAAAATATTGTGAGAAAATAGTAGGGTTTTGTTGCTATAAACAAGGCACAACCAAGAAAAGAGATGGAAAAAATTGGGCTTCCAGGCCTAATAACTAAGGAGGGTGAGTTGGGAGGCAAGGATTGAGGAAGATAGGACACTAAAACCCCAAGAATAGGGGGAAAGAGCTCATTTCTACACACTGAGGGCGAAAGAGAGAGAGAGAGAGTTGCAAGTCAAAGAAGAGATCACGCCCATTGCTTTGAAGTTTTCTAGCCACCCCAAATAGATACAAACTTTCATTGCTGTGTATTTGCTCAATTTAGAAAGTCTTGTAGGCAGTTGCAACCATTGTGTGGAGAAATTGGCCAAAACGCATCGTGATGCGCCATCAAGCTCGTAGTCAAACCATTGTATCTTGGTCCGACTCCCAGAATCGAAGAGTTGGACCATCTGACTGGTCTAGTTGGACCACGAATCAATTGGACCACATGGTCGAGACCCTGTGTCCAATCGGACACCCACCTCAATCGAACCACCCATCCAGTTAGACACCCAATTGCCAGTCCAAACCAACTCCAACCCAATCGGACCAGTGAACAATCGGACCACATGAAAAATTGAACCAAACTTTGAGTCGGACCAACCTAGTCTAATCGGATACTCAATTCAGAACCGTCCGACTCCCAGAGTTGTGGACCACCCAGAATCGGACAGCCCGATTTTGGGAATCATACCAGTTGGGAAGAAGACAAAAAACTAGGAATAGGACCACCTCCCTAGGTTGGGACCAATTGGGACACATTCCCGAACATCCTTAGATGCCCAATCCAACTTGCTGAAGCTGAAAACTAGAGAAGACTACAACTATACAGTCTAGAAGCAACTTCTAGCAACCTGGCCAAGAGACCAACCTGTCTTAGAGCCAAAAACCAACATTTATATGGTGATCCAATCTTGATAGAGCATAGAGGGAGCAGCATACCTTGGGAGCGACCAGAGAGACCGTGCTTAGAGCCGTACTAGGTCGTAGACAAGCCAAGGGGATAGCCATAGATGTATGATTGTATTGTTTTACTTTGCATAACCCACAATGATTTCTTCCACACAAGGGCACTAAAAGAACGGAAAGCCTGATTTTGCACCGTGCACAACAGAGCACCCAACACTGAGTGTACACAAGTTTAGGATTGTTTTCAAAAACAAGGAATACAATCAAAAATAATAACTCAAATGAACCCACAAATAGGAGAAGACCCCATAACATAGTTGGGTGCACTAGAACCCCATTGATAGGACCTTCGAAGACAGTAGTAGGACTGAAAGGATAGCAAGATTGAGGGCAAAGTGTTACAGAGCCACTCGGACAGATTGATAACCTTGTGGAGCGGGAAGTAGAGATGATGTCAGGAGCAAACACAAACCTGGGAGATGACCAACTGGACTTGGATGAATTCCTAGTCGCAGTTTAGGACATGGTCTAGGAGTATGACATGCTAACCAGGATGATAATCCACAGTAGGCCAATAGAAGAGGTAGTGGTAAGCCTAGAGGAAGAGAGGAAAACAGTTAAGAAAGTGCTACAAGGCATAGCTGTCTACAACTGCGAGCAAAGAGCTAAGAAACTGCAACAGGACATAGATATGCATGAAGCACGATGCATGCTATCCTTAGCCGACAAAAGCAAGGCAGGACCAAACACGAACAGAGAGGCTCATGGACAACACATCTACCGAACAGAGTGCAGCAGCACTAGTGACCTCGCTACTCTCAGGCCTAGGAATTACTCAAGGGGTGAAGAGCCAATCAAAAATCCCTACAGTAGCTAAGTAGTTGGACAAGTACCAGCCTAATAGTGACCCGTACAGTTTTGTAGAGCAGTGCGAGCAAGTTTGTGAGGCCAACAATCTCACGAACCTTGCACAACGCTCCCAAGCATTTGGGCTCTACTTAGGCGATAAAGGTAGGGCATGGTATAGTAGTTTAGATGTGGCAGAGCAAGCAAACTTTGCCTGACTAAAAGATCTCTTCATTAAGAGTTTCTTAGAAGCAAGTTACTCTGATGACCTCATAGTTTGACATCAGTCAAAAGGGCAAGGAGGACATAAGAGACTACATCACTCATGTTGTGCGCAGCCTCTTCAAGAGAATCCCCGCGAATGAGCGACCCAATGAAAGAGCTGTCTCCAGTGCGTTCATAAATGAAATCCGCAGTAAGAAGTTATACAAGGCTTTAGCGAGTAACTCTAGCTTACAGTGAGATGTGTTAGCTAGGGTCTTTGATGAAGCAATTAGGGTGGCTGACCAGCTGAGAGAGAGAAGCGCTTGAAGTTTGAACCGCGACAACTCCAGTTAGAGGACCTCGGAGAGGACCACAATCTCAAGTGACGAATCAACCCCTAGCATGCAAGATAAGGGGAAGAGTGTAGAATAAGGCCAGGAGCTAGCCGAGGTGAGAATGGAGCTAGCACGACTGTAGGAATTGGTGAGAAAACCAATGCAATCGCACATCCAATGTGTGCATTGTGGCAGCAACCACCTCCCAGTCGAGTGCCAGGATCCTAGATCTGGGCCTTGCACAAATTGTGGTAAGTTCAGCCACAATGCCATGCACTATAGGTTGCCTAGGAGATTCCCCTATGTCGAGTAGTACAATCTGCCATACCTAGGGAACAAGCCGCCAAATTTCTTTGGAAGAGGAGCCCAACTGATGCTCCTAGCACCAAACGATGCAAAACCGGTCATCCCTAGGATGGAGATAAACGTGACGGGCATACCCAAGCCACCACGACCCTATGCAACCCATCCATCTAGCAATGCTCCAATCCATTACATGGAGGAGCCTAATGAAGACGAAGCCTATATGAACCCTTACATCTTGTACGACGAAGAGGGCAATCCAGTCCTTATGAACTATCAACCCGTACCAATGATGGTGTTGGGTTGAGGTAGGGAGAGAGGATTCAAAGGGCCGACCCAAGATCCGATCTCATGTTGGGCTTGTAGTCACCCAGGCCATATCTCATCATGATGTCTCTAGAGAGAACTAGTGAATAGGGAGAAGACCGACCTCAGATGTGTCAAATGCAGCATCACTCATCTCTTCATCGATTTCCCTAGATGGAAGCCATCCTCTAGCTCAGCAATCATTTCATCAGTGCCCTTGGGGTTTTTCAGAGTCAAGACATTCGACAAAGAGGAATCACCCATCCCATTGCATGTCATGACTAGAGCACAAATGAAGCAGGCATGCATATCACTGTCAGGGCCCAGAAATTTAGATGCAACCTCAATAGGCTAGAAGAGCCAAAGGAGAAGGAAGAAAAAGACTGATGCAAAGGTCACACTTAAGACTGAGGATTCAACAATGCTAGTGACTAGCAAGAAGGTCACGGATGCAGAGGCAGAGACCACTGCTCCAAAGAGGTAGAGAAAGGGACTGCCAAGGTGGGGGAGTATCCTCACCCTAGGCACCAACTCGAGGCAATAGCCAAAGTCAAGGGGTGGGTAAAGGAAGCCCATGAGCACCTCAAGGATGTTGAGCCTATCTTAGAGGATGAGATTGAGGATCTCTCTAGCATGAGCACACCAATCTCGCCTGCACGACCAAGGTCAAGAGACGCACCCATGCCACAGGTGGTGCCGCCTAGGCCAAGTTTAGATGCTATGGGCCAGCCATTCAATCAAGACCAATGGCCAAGAAGCACAAACCTAGGAGAGAGGCAAGCATCTAGCAACCTCCTCATGACGTTAGTGACCACCCCAGTGACTCTGTGTTTAGGAGACTCACTCAAGTAGCCCTCACCCTATGGCAAGAGTTGAAACACTGGGTGGGAGAACCGATGGAGCATGTTGCAGCTAACTTGCAGGATCACGATGTAGTCACACAGATACCCAGCTTAACGCTGCACTCAATGCCAAAGTCACTACATGTCAATGCCTTTTGGGAAGGCACTGAGATACATGCAGTCTTGCCTATCCTAGCCCTAGGGATGTAACACGAAAGGGAATCGTAGATATTGGGGCAGGAGTGAGTGTGTTGAGCCATATTGTGCTCCAGGCTTGGGGAAACATGCCTGTCAAAATCACTAGGCTCAATGTCACTCTAGCTAACGGAATGAAAGTAAGGAATTGGCCACAGTGAAGATTGTGGGTGTCCAGTTCTCTGTGAACTTCATTGTCACGAAGGGAGTAGAATATGACATTCTGCTAGGCCAACCTTGGATGAGGAACGCTCGAGTTGTTGAAGACTAGGGCAACGATCTAATCTCTACCATGTTCAAGGGTGATGTGCTAGTAAAGAAATCATATGGGCTATTGACCAAATACATCCCTTGCCCTAAGGATGAGTGAGATTGGATGCACATACTAGCGACCATCAATCTCCCATTCTCAGACAAAGAGGAGACGTACAAATAGGATGCAAAAACTGTGAGCATGTCAAAGAAGGAGCCCACAGCGCCACTCTGCATGATGGCTAGGAGCTCAAGCAGGACCAAGGCCCTATCTCTTTCCATGTTCCTAGCAACAAGCTAGAACTTCACAAGATCCTTGAGTATCTGACAGGAAAATTGATCGGCAACCCCGTTGCTAATCTCAAGCTTCTTAGAGACCTCTTGGATGGAACTTAAGTGGAGATGGACTAAGGTGCATGACCTAAACTTAATGTATAATTGGGCCTTAGTCACCAACAAGGGAGCTAGAGATGAGAGTCTAGGAGATGCTGAGCAGTCAGAAGGTGATAGTTCCACCAATGAGTACGAGGACTGCCTCTTTGTTAGTGAGGAAAGTGAAGAAGAGATGGACACCGTAGAGTATGACATTGAAGGAAGAGTGATAGGGCAGATAAGGATAGATGCCAAGGCTCAAAAAGGGAGTGCTTACAAGATTGAGAGAGGAGTCATGCGGATGCAGTGCGATCGCTCTTGGTTGGAGCACGTAGGAGCAATAGATTATGAACAAGCAGGGATAGCTCATCCACAACACCCTTGCTCAGGACGAACGCACCCACCAAGATACAACTACCAAGGGAAACCCCTTTCTCTAGTAAGGATTGCGAGTTTAATTCTAAATCAAAGGTCAGTACACGGAGAGTGACCCAAAGATACCCTAACCTCCTGGGACCAAACGCATCAAGGGGACCTGCCAGTCCACCTGAGGCACAGACAATGAAGGAAGAAAAGGAGAGGATATATGAAGAAGTCGGAGGCAAAACAATAGAAGAAACCGCATGACCTACCAAAACATTTCACAAAGTTTAAGAAAGGTGACATGGTAGTGATCCTGCTGGGGGCACGAAACGACAAGGACAATCAAGTGAGCTGCCGATCGAGGGACTTGCCAAGGTCAAAGAAGTAAAATTGGCAGGGGAAGGCGAGAAGCCTCAACATGTGTTTATAGCTAATGACCTAACCAAGGAGGAAGAGGCCAGTCTCATTGTGCTCTTGCAAGAGTACGCAGATGTATTCTCCTGAGCTCAAAGGAGTGGATCCTAGAGTGGTGACACACAACATACCAATGTCCCCTAATGCAGTGCCTGTAAAACAATGATCATACCCTATGAATCCAAAACATGCCCAATCTGTGAACGAGGAAATCTATAAGCTAATGAGGGTGGGATTCACCTATGAAATAGAGCACACGGACTGGGTATCACCAATCATGATAGTCATGAAGAAGAATGGGAAAATCTGAGTGTGTATGAACTATAAGAAGGTTAATGGTGTGACAAAAAGGGATAATTACCCATTACGATACACAGAGCACATGCTCAAAAGGGTAGTAGGTAAAGAGGCCTACAGCTTTCTAGACGGCTTCTCAGGATACAACCAAGTGCAAGTACATCCCGATGATAGGCACAAGACTGTGTTTACCACTGAGTGGGGTATTTTTGCTTATATCGTAATGCCCTTTGGGTTGATGAATGCACCTACAACCTCGTCTAATGTGCATCATCTTCAAAGATATGCTTAGAAAGAGCTAGAGGTGTTTGTAGATGACCTATGTGTGCACTCTGGCTAGGCCAAACACTTGGAAAAGCTACAAGCAGTCTTTGAATGATGCCAGCTTTACAACTTGTCATTGAACCCCTTGAAGTTTTAATTTTGGGTCAAGTATGAATGCATCCTAGGGCATGTGGTGTCCAAGAATGGCATAGCCACCAAATTTTTGAAAGTGAGGGTCATTGTCAACTTGCCGCCACCTAAGGATTATAAGGGAGTTCGGTGTTTCTTAGGTTACACCGGATACTATCGGCGCTTCATGTTGAATTATGCATTGATCACAAGACCATTGCATAAGCTGCTGATCATGTTCGAGTGGACTGATGAGTGCCACCATGCATATGAGAAATTGAAGAAAGCTCTTACAACCGCACCTATCTTATGAGCCCCAGACTAGAGCATCACATTCCATGTGCATATAGACACATCTAAATGTGCTATTAGAACTGTCTTGTGCTAGCTTGGTGAACATAACTTGGATCACCCCATGAGTTTTGCTAGTAGGTAGCTCATTGACACGGACATCAACTACTCTGCCACAGAAAGGGAGGGGTCAGCCATGGTATTCGTTGTAAAGAAGTTTCGACACTACCTCCTCGCCACGCCTTTCACATTTTTTGTAGACCATCAAGCCTTGTATCTTGTGAATAAACCATGCGCTACGAGATGCATTGCTAAATGGTTGCTTCTTCTTCTAGATTTTGATTTCTCTATGGTGGTACGCAACACTACATGGCTTATCACATGTCCAGAATACCCATAGGAGAGCCGTTGGACAAGGCATAGTTGACAATCTACTGGACGCTCATCTTTTTAGCTTGTCTAGCGAGAAAGACTTGTTTAGAGCTAATCTAACGCCGTATTGGGCAGATAACATAGTTCACATGCTAGAGCATAGTCTGCCCAAGAGCATAGTTCACATGCTAGAGCATAGTCTACCCAAGAGACCTATTGAGAAGGACAGGCTTAGGAGACTTATTCTAAAAATCCAACCTTACCAATTGATAGCCGGCCAACTTTATAGGTTAGGGCAAGATGGGTTTCCACGAAAATGCATGTGCGATCACGAGATGCATGACGTGTTGAGAGAAGCACATGGTGGGATTGTTGGAGGGCACTTCAATGGGGATACGATGTTGAGAGTGGAAAAAGACTGAATTTTTGACTGATTTTTGTTGTTTTTGAGGTCTGAATGATTGATTTTTGATGGATTTAGAGTGATGTATGGTTGTTAATGGAAGTATTTGAGAGTGTTTTGGATTATATTTATTATGTTTTGGAAGATCAGGATGATTTTTAGTGGATATATAAAGCTCTGTGATGTTCTGATAGGTTCTGTTGAGGTTCTGATTGGTTCTGTATACCTTTTGTATGGCTTTTGTTTTGTTCTGATTTTCTTCTGTATGAAGCATGGATTGATGATTGATGAAGGTTAAGGTCTTTTGGAAGCTTATTGAATAGTTTTTTATAGTTTGGAATGGTTTGAGTATGAGTTATGAGGTTTTGATGACCTTCTATAACCCTCTGTAAACCTTCTGTAGAGCCTCTGTCTCTGCTCTGTCTCTGCTTTGTAACTGTTCTGTATCTGCTCTGGTACTATATTGTACTATTCTGTAGACCTTCTGTAAGTGTTCTGTAGAAAGTATGTGACTTTGGGAAAGTTTTCTAACTTTTGGAAAGGATGAACCTAAGTTCAAAAGAGCTAAAACAAATGGAAGAAGCATCTGCTGAAGACTGAAGAGAAGACTAAGTGATAGTGACAGTAGTGAGCTGTGAAGACACACTGTAGTGGCTCCGGACACAGGAAGCACAACAGCGGTCGTCAATGGTGGCTGCTCACTCCCAATCTCTATCTCCATCAAAGCTTCCAGATGTCCAAGAGGCAGGACACGACACCACCCTTAGCTCTCAACCTAAGGATATGCATGTGCAATCCACTGTGGCTAGATTAACTGATATCGATCTACGCAAGTGAATGCTCTAAAGGCAACAAAAGACATGACCACTTCCAATTGCCCTAAGGACTTGACACCGCAATCCACCAATAGTAGCAAGTCCACTGAACTAGCTGCTAGTACTTCAAATCAGGGATCACAGCAGTCACAGCCCTTGGTCGTGACAATGCCCCTTGCGGAACATGTCCTTAGTAGTTTACCTGTGGAGGAGGTGTCGCAACCAACTTCATTAACAACTCCAGCACATCCAAAGCGCCTAAATCCTAGGCTGGAGGAGTTAAACACATGGGAATTGACTGAAGGGCTAGACTCTCCCAAAAGGGAGACAATTGTACCCTCACAATCGGGCAACGCTAAGCAGCAGGCCACGGCTATGTCCCATGAGGACATGCTAGAGAAAGGAAATGCTGAGGCCCAACCAAGCACATCAACGGTTGACCTAGTCTAGGGTCCTGAGTTGTTGAGAGATGCACCTTCATTGACCAAGAAAAAGAGGAGAAAACAACAAAAACAACAACAGTTGCAGGTGGTTGTGGACCCCAAGAACATTGAGACGAAGAGCGCTGGAGAGCTGATGAATAAAGCATCGAGTCCATCCACCAATGAACCCATTGATGCCTCTCCTAATAGCGGTGAAACCTCAAACACATCCGCATGCTTTGAAAAATCAAAGCAATTGTTACCATCAATGGTTGCTTGCAACGCTCAATCCACCGACAATAGAACTTGCATTGACCAATCAAGAGTGGATATAACGCTATCACAACAAGGTGACAAGCCTATACCAGTCACACCCACGAAGCCTCAAGAGAAACATGGAAACCCCAAGAGCATAAGAAATCCTAGCATTGGCCAAACTTGCGCATCTAGGCCTGAGCCCCCAGCTACGCTAAAGCCCAGGCAAACTCCTAGAACCTTGCATGAGATAGCAACCGAGTAAGCCCACGTTGAACATAGAAGTGTCACAGAGTGCTTAACTGAGTTGGATGCTAAGCTCAAAGTGTTCGCATGTGTCTATGTCTTGGCAAACTTGCGCGCATTCCCTAAAGAGCAGCTCGAAGAATACTTGCCATTTCCCTTATCTTGGGAAGAGCAAGAACATCTTGACGAGCACTATAACAGGCTCCTGTATGAATGCATGCAACTCATCTCTGGCGAGGACGCCGACAAACTGCGCTTAACTGTCACATTCAATGATGCACTCTACCAACCAAATCTCTTAGAGATAGAATAACTAAAGTGACTATCAGAGGGCCGAAGTCAATTTGAATAGTGTTGGTGTGAAAACCGCGTTGCAATGGCCGAACTAGGAGCCCAGATTATGACAGTCTCAGAGGAGCGATTGGCCAAATGGCGGTCTCAAAGAGACCCAACCTATGTGGCACCAACTTCCCTTCGAGTGCTGACTGCCATTCGGGGTACGGACTTAGCTGAACCTATCCAAGAGAACTCTTTGTTTGATAAGGTTCTCACTGAGGAGGAGTTACATGTTGCCAGTAGACTCGGACAAGGTTCCATGCTACTCGATGTTGCAAAATATCTATCGGTATTGAGTAAGCTGCCACGAGTATTGGATGCGTACGCCATGCTCCAGTACAATCCAGAGTTCTACAATTGGCTTTTATCCTCATGAAGTGACATGGATTCATGGATATGTATATAAATAAACAATGACTTTCGCGACCCTATATAGACACTATCAAAACACACAAGCAATATAGTCAAGCGCAGGGAGAAGAGTTGGGGTCAACAGGCTAAGCTCATCAGGTCCTCCTCTCACCACATATTTAGAAGTTGTGTGACCATTTCCATCTCCAGGTGGAGGGCATGCACCCCTCATGACCACCATAGGAAGCCCCAACCAACATCTCTGATGGTGTAGACAGGGTGCAGTCCCTTTCTATACACCTTTTTCCCTTTCTGGTCCATTCTTCCAAGGATGAGCCCTGCCCCAATCCATGACCACCAATCCGCATAACTCAGCGTGAGCGAAGATCTGCTAATGGCTGGAGGCTAAATGAACATCATCATGGGGGCCATCCCTCTACGACAAGCATTGCATGCCTCACCCCTCCCCTTCTCGTCATATGCGCTTGATAACCCACACTATAATCCCTTACATGCAAATGGTTTTATCCTGTATCAAGGCCTAATCCTTGGTTCGCATCTTGAAGGTCCCCCTACGAGGAAGACATGGAGCACCTAGGGTAGCTGGCTTGCAAAGACGCTCTCCGCTATCGACAGGAACATGCAGCGCGCGCCCCTCCGCCGGTGCACTACGTACCTACCCTCAAAAGGTATGCAAAGACGAGGTCCCAAGTGACACGGCCCCAGACGTAGGCCGAAGAATCCCCAGGTCAGGGGAGTAGAAGTTCAAAGAAGCACACAAGGTGTGGCAACACCGGTTGTGCAAGCCCCCAATAGGCACTCGGGCACCAGGTGCTCAAAGGCTGAAAAGGCAGCTCGAGACAAGGAAGAATTCGATGCATTGTTCAAAAGCATCTTGGAAACGGTCGCGGCCAGAGACTACACCATTCAGGTCCCGGCCAACATCTTCCTTGCCCAACCTCACAGGAGCCCCACACCAGCAGAGCCTCAGCCGCCTAACCACCTTGACTCACCCGGCTTTGTGCAAATCGAGTAGCCCCTATGATATGCGAGTAGCTTAACAAGCCGTCCTGCCATAACTTTTTGTTTTTTGATGATTAAAGGGGCAAGCTCCCCAGTTGTACACACTTCCTTTACCTATCGTTAATGTATGCCACGTCTTTAACAAGCAATGGAATAGGCATTGCAATCAGCATCATAGCATTTTGAAAAGTTATATCGTAACATGATTGCATTTGTTCGTTGTACTTGACGCAACCAATCATATACTCTCATGAAGTGACAAGTGGATGCAGGATGACACAGGTCTTCGTGCAAACGTGTTCAATGCCCAAGTCACCGCAAGACCACCAACTGCACAAAGAACCGCAACAAAGCCACACTGCCGAACGCGAAAAATCACCCTTGCGAGTGGCCACATCGCACGAACCAAAGCATAGTCATGGGCTAGGCTCTCTTCTTGGGTCAAGCTCTACAATGAGCTCACGACGGTTGTTACCTCAATCGTACCAACATCGCAACAATGGCTTCTTTAACAATGAGGCCAGGGCACAATCATCACTGTCATATCCAATTCCTCAGCCTTCGAAGCTTGACATTTCCTAGCCCATTGAAAAGTTGATAACCTCAACATATTGCAATGGTTATACTCAGGCAAGTCACAAAAAAAAAAGAATGAAAAGATAAGAAGCACCCACGATCACAACACCGCACCTAGGGGTCCTCAAATTAGGTGCATCCAGTGACCTCGGTTGGCTAGCTCCGTCCCTAGTCCCCTAACCCCCCTAGCATCACCCACAATAGTTTAGGGCACATCGAGGGCATGCCAGACCTAAGAGCTTGTCTTGCCTATGGTTAGACCTGTCACCCTGACCCATTCACACAATTCCCTCTTGCACTCTACCTTAATACCATTGCAATCAATTGTGGTAAGCACTGCATGAATGGCCATGAACAGTCCACTATCCTCATCGCACAGGCCCAATGGCTACTAGCTACCGATAGTGCAATATCCCTGTTTTCTGTTCTGTTATGTCGTGCGATCACAAGGCACAAGATGTCGCATACACCTTCACATGTACTTCTTCCCACCATGGACGACTTTGCTTCATCCACACGTCATTATGAGAAACCATCCCGCGGTCTTCTACCTACGTAATATCTAAGTATGCACCAGCACTCACATAATATCTGTACCAAAGTCTATACACAGTTTGGGTCCTCAAGTGCAGGACAATACTCTCAGCTTGCTTAGAGTTCGACCTGTCTCCCAAACTAATTAAAATCTGTCTTGTGCATGATAAAGAAGACTCGCACTACCCCTAGGGAGAAACCACCTATGAGAGGTTTTCAATTGCAGGTATTGAAGACTCCAACGAGGGTATCGTTTGCTCTTCATCAACACTCAACTCTGAATTCCTATTCTTATCACCCTGTAAGCCTACCATTGTACTCCATCAGTGCAACCCCCCAAAGAACATCCCTACCACCAATTCCCATTGCCCTACCACCTACCACTTAACCCACCAACGTGCCCTCAACGACCTTCCTCCCTACCACTACCAACACTCTGCTATGGCAACCACAGACGCCCTTGCCACCCACGTCTTCGGTGCATGCTAACGCCTGCTACCTATGACGGTGAGTGCCATGGGACTGGCACTCGTCTAGGAGGGGGTAATGTTAACCGCAACACAAAGAAAGCAAAATGAAATAAAAAAGACGTAGGGCAAAGGCAAAAAAAAGGTAGCTCGACTGAGGAAAGAAGAGGAGAAAAGGCCAAAAGCGCAAGGGCGAGAAAAGGCCAAAAGCGCAAGGGCAACCTTATAAAGTCCAAGGCAAATGCAAAAGGGGAAAGGTGCATTTTAAAATACAAAGGTGCACCTGAAATCTTGTAAAAGAGTGCCAGGCAATGGAAAATCCGGAAAGCTAAAACAGAAGACAAAGACAAAGGCCAAGACAAAGAGAAACGGAAGACAAAGGTGCACAAGGAAAAGCGCAAGTCAAAACTTTTGTAAAAGAGTGCAAGCACATCATGGTTTAATTCAAGGAGCATCAGGCTCTCACCTGTGCAATTTGTAAATGTAGACGAGCGGTGGAAAGGAAGCTAGGAAGATAGAAGGACAATGGGAAAAAGGGCCTAGGTTACGGTCGGCCATGTAAAAAAGGGGAAAAGGGGATAACCGCCCAAAAGGGATTTAGGGTTTTGTATATAAAGTTGAAAAGTGAATGAGAAGCCCATTCTTGTGTATGGCAAAAAGTGGCTCTCTTCTTCTCCTTCTTCTTCTTGTTCTTGCTTGCTTGAGCTTGTGCTTGAGAGAGGGAGTGTGAGTTTGTGAGGGAGTGAGTGTGTGAGGGTGAGGGATCAAGAGGGTGAAGCTCTCCATCTTCTTCTCTCTCCTTCTCTTCTCTTCTCTTCTCTTCTCTTGCTTGTGGTGATGGAGCTTGGAGCGTGGAGCTTGCTTGAAGCTTGCACTTGGATCGTGGAGCTACCGGAGTGTGCAGGAGAGGAGGTAACTCGAACGGCATGGAGGTAAGCTCACTAGACCCGTGGATATGGATGGCGCGTCGGCTATGTGAGAGGTAGCCACCATTAGTTCTCGGCTTGGAACGCTTGAAACAATAAGCAGTCCGTGGGTCTTGGCGTTTGAGAAAAAGCTCCCACAACCATCAAGACCTCGGTCGCCATCCTAGCCACAAGTGGAGCACCAGCAAGAGGGGAGTCCCCAGTCTCAATGGCCAGATCAGTGCATAAGAAGCCAACCTCCAAGGCCTCCACGATTAGATTCAGTGGAGTCTTAACGGCTATTATTCAAGAGGCCATAAAGGAGGAAGAAGGAGTTGAAGAGAAGGTAGGAGAGACACCCCAATAGTCGTCGTGCCCTGATGTAGAGTAATTTAGCGAGAGAACCTTTAGCGACTGGGGAGAGCAAGAACTTCAAACTACTCAAAAGGAGGCCAAGGCACAAGAGAAGAAGAATGTCATGTAGCCCCAATAACAAAGGAGAGAGGAGATGACAAAGGAAGAACGGGCGGGAGCTGAAAAGAGCCCAAAAAGAATCCAAAAGGGCAGAAGAAAAGAGGAGGAAGAAATAAACAAAGTGAGAGAAGAATCGCAAAGTGTGAAAAGAGGAGGAGGAAGAAGAATGAAGGAGAAAAGAGGAGGAAGAAATGAACAAAGTGAGAGAAGAATCGCAAAGAGCCAAGGAGGAGAGGAGGAGAGCAAAAGAAGAGGCTACGGAGCTAAGGAGAAAGGAGGATGAAGACATGGCAGAGGCCATGCATAGGTCTATAGAGGAGACCCACAGTGCCAAAGAAATGGCCACCTTGAGCCCACAGCACGAAGGCGAACCAAGCAGCAGCACGAGAGTAGCCCTTGTTGTTGCAAAGGAAAGGGAAATGCCCCACTCCATCCCCTCCCTTCGACTCTCATACCTCAGACCACCACCACGACCTCCAAAACATAGGAGCCAGTGCCTGCCATGGACACCACTCAACTCATGTCCATGATGCAATTCTTGGTCACAAAAGTACAAGAGATAGTGCCAGGGGCAGGAGCCAAAAGGCCGACTACAGCAGACGTCAAGTCAAGGCAATACCCAAAGCGGCAAAGGTTGGAAGCATCCACCACCACAGCACTGCCAGCAATGCCCCCAGTTGCAGACTATGATGCCTATGTAGCTGAACTCCTAGCCCAGTTAGAGAAGACTAAGGAAGAGAAGAAGGCCGTGGTTGCACAACTAGAGGCCGAAAGAGAATTTTCCATGGCTCTAAGGCTAGAGATAGCATGGCAAGCCGTGGAACATCAGAAAGAAATTTGAAACCTAAAAGAGCAACTCAGTGCCAAAGAAAAGGAGGCACAAAAGAATGAAGATCACCTAAGGCAAAGGCTAGAGGATGAAGCCTAAGGCCTAGTGGCCAAGCAGTGGGGCCACAAGTTGCTCATCCAACAATACGTTGAGCTCTAACAATGAATGGCACATGTGGAAGCGATGAATGCGGAACTATGGGAGAGCCTGTAGGAAGGAGACCATGCATCAGAAGAACAATGCCAAGAATAGGAGGATGCCATTGTATTCAGGCTATGGTTAGCAATGGAGGAGCAAGGAAGGCTAGAGAGAGAGATAGGAGTCGTGTCAAAGGAGTGTCGAAGGAGAAGGAAGAGGCCATAGAAGAAGCCACTAGGAGCCTACATGACAACTTGCAAAATGCCCAATAGGAAGTGGAGGGACTAATGGCCATGGCCATGACCAGAAGAAACTACACCTAGAGGAGCTAGAAAGCCATGCACAAATTACTAAACATCTATTAGAAAGGCTCGTAGAAGCCCACCAGCAATTCTCCGTGGTTGATCAAGGTAGAAAAATAGCCAAACCGTCGAGATAAAGAGAAGATCCAAATGCTAGAAGTGTGGAATGAGCGGCAGCAGGTGATAATGATGATGTCTTAGGAGATGGAAAGGGGTAAGGAAGATCTGGAAGAGAAGGCATAGTAGTGGGAGAGGTGAAACTTTGAAAGAGTGTGAGGATTGAAGGGCACCTGGCAGTGGCGGAGTGCAAGAGGGTGCTCACAGAATCTAGAGCTGAGGCCGTTGAAGCGTGCTCCAACACGCGAAGGCAAGCTTTTTTTTAGTACAATGCTTCATGTCACACAAGTTGAGCGAGGATTCAGTGGAGAGAATGAAAAGGAAGCTGGAGTTGACAACCAGAGCTTTAAGGTATGGCCTACAAGAATGGCACTCCCAATCGGCACAGGCATAACCAAGGAGTAGCCAGAGGGTGCCTAAAATCCCAGGTTATTGCTGCAAGAAGAAGAAGACAGGAACTTGTGGAGCAAGCCCAACAAAGAGTACAGGCACGGCCATGGTAGCTTCTAGACGAGCCCATGCCACTACACAAGGTTCATCATCCCATCAACCTACCACAGGAGCTAACTATCTAGCAATAGTGGGAGCTCCAATCCCGACCCTTCGAGTTCTCCTTCCTCTACCCACAAGCCTTAGACCGAGTCTTACCCTTGGAGGTAGTGGAAAAAGGAGAATTTGTTTGGGCAATACTCTAGAGAACCGATGGGTCGAGGATCCGAGCATTGAATTCACACAATGGAGGTAGGAACCCGTGGACTACTAGCAGGATAAGGTCTATCTAGTTTCCAAAATCGTCCGAGGTTATGAGGCGCAACCAAAGTGGCGGAGGAGGATTTGGGATATTAATTTTGATGCATGGACAACCTTCTGCGACATGCTATCGGAGGAACGGAATGATCCTAGCTACATACTCTACCCTGGTAGACATGGAGTGGATTAGGATAGGGGGTGCATGGCAGGTACGACTTCCCAAAGTTCTATAATGCCAACATAGCAACTCCCAAGGTATGCATGACCTTTAAAGCAAGGGACTTGCACCCATCCATCAACCGCTTCTTCCTCGAGGATTTCTCTTCCTGCCTTCATAACTACTTGTAATTACGTTAGGATCATTAGGTTTTTGCTTAAATAAAAACCAACAGTTGAGGAAGCCTGCCTTCCCCTACTCTTTTTTGACATTAACATAGGAATAGATAGCTACGCTATGACTAGAGGCTCATGATGAGGGCAATTCTGCTTCCCTCTTTTTGTATGAGGATCCTTGAGGACATGAGCGATAGCCACTTTACGAGGTGCAATCATCCTTGCTTGTCAACCACAACTCTTAATGCAAAGGCTAGTATCAAGGAATACATGTAGAGCCACACCTTTTTGACTAAGTCCCTAAGACCACCTCATGAATCATTAGAGGAAGATCATGGTAGAGCCTAAGAGCACCCCTTGCATCAAAATGCCGGCTACTATAATCATCTACTCAAAAAGAAAAAATAAAAAGAAAGAAAAAGTGGAACACTAGACCCCCCAAATGCATCTTGAGTGCCACAATCACTGCATCTAGGGTTTCCTTACCTAGTCCTGTCCCCCACTGCACATGCTTAGGGCACATCAAGGGCAAGACATTCTCCTAGACACCTGTCTCCCTAAGCGACACACCACACATACAATGATGCACGAACTGGGTCCTCAAGTGTGGGACACCACCAAGGGCTTGCCCAAGGTTGTGGACCCATCTCTCGATTCTACAAGCATGTGCACCACACACTACACAGTAAGGTAGAGGTAGTGCATATTCTTTTCTTTACAAGTACAAACAAAGGCCTCAACCACCGACTTCGGCAGCCCCATCATCCATGCAATATGCCCCAGTCCCCCACCACCTTAACCAAGTGATCCGTTTCTTCCCAAGCCTAATTCCTTTGCAACCGTTGCAAGTGGCTGTAGACCCCAAGAAGATTGAAACCGAGAGTGCCAAAGAGTTGAGGAATAAAGCATCGAGATCATCCACCAATGAACACATTGATGTCTCTCCTAATAGCGGTGAAACCTCAGACACATCCGTGTGCTCTGAAAAATCAAAGCAGCCGTTACCATTAATGGTTACTTTCAACACTCAATCCACCGACAATAGAACTCGCATTGACCAATCAATAGTGGATATAACGCTGTCACAATAGGGTGACAAATTTATACCAATCACATCCAAGGAGAACCATGATGCAATAACAAAGCCGTAGGAGAAACATGGAAACCCCGAGAGCATAAGCAATCCTAGCGTTGACCAATCTTGCTCATATAGGCTTGAGCCCCCAGCTATGCTAAAGCCTAGGCAAACTCCTAGAACCTTGCATGAGATAGCAACCGAGCAAGCCCTCATTGAACATAGAAGTGTTGGAGAATGCTTAACTGAGTTGGATGCTAAGCTCAAGGTGTTCGCACGTGTCTACGTCCTTGTGGACAAGGGCGCATTCCCTAAGGAGTAGCTTGGAGAATACTTGCCGTTTTCCTTATCCTGGGAAGAGCAAGAACATCTTAACGAGCACTATGACAGGCTCCTACATGAATGCATGCGACTCATCTCTGACGAGGAAGCCGACAAACTATGCTTAACTATAACATTCAATGATGTGCTCTACCAACCAAATCTCTTAGAGATAGAGCAACTAAAGTGATAATCGGAGAGTCAAAGTCAATTTGAGAAACGTTGGTTTGAAAACCGTGTTGCAATGGCCAAAGTAGGAGCCCAAATCATGATAATCTCAGAAGAGCGATTGGCCAAATGGCGGTCTCAAAGAGACCCAACCTATGTGGTGCCAACTTCCTTTCGAGTGCTAACTACCATTCGGGGTACAGACTTAGTTGGAACTAGCCAAGAGAACTCTTTGGATGATAAGGTTCTCACTGAGGAGGAGCTACATGTTGCAAGTAGACTCGGACAAGGTACCATGATACTTGACGTTGTAAAATACCTGATGTTATTAAGAAGGCTAGCACGAGTACTGGATGCATGTGCCACACTCCAGTACAATCCCGAGTTCTCCAAGGCTAATACCAAGCAAAAGATAGTCATTTTGCCCACCATAGGAGAGAAGATCTCATCAAAGTTAACGCCCTTCTTCTATTTAAAATCCTTTTGGAACCAATCAGGCCTTACATGTTGGCTTAGGGCAACCAGGGGTGCTCTTTAGCATATAACTTACTTGCATGGCAATGCATCTTTACCATTAGGCAAGGAAACCAAATCCTAAGTATGATTTTCTTGCAGTGAGTCAAACTCAAACTATGAAGCCCTTTCCCAAGAGGGATTTTCACCTCTGCACATAGCCTCCTCATAAATAAGAGTTTCATTAGAAACAATCACCATGACATAATGCATAAAAGAATCATACCGATCAAGAGGATGCAAGGATCTAGTAGAGAATTGCAAAACTAGATGTGGAGTAAATACATCTTGTCCTTTTTATCCATTATCAATATGGTCTTGCATGACAAGCTAATCTTGGGCCACTAGAGTATCAATAACAACTACATGTTGCCTACTTTGGGCTAGTTGTATGGTAATAAGAGGCTCCTCTTGAAAGATCACCCTGTGTGCCTCCATCAATCACTCAGGTTGCTTATGCATCTTTTTTCCATGAAACACAACATGATGGGTATGGATAACTTTCCTAACATGTGGATCCCAAAGGCAATAGCCCATCTCACTTGCATCACCATATCCAAAAAAGTTGCATTTGACACTTTGGATCGAATTTGTTACACTTTTCTTTGGGAATATGGTAGAAAGCCTCACATCCAAAGACTTACAAGTGTGGATATAAGAGAGGTTTACCAAACCATACCTCCTCAACAACCCTACCACCAAGAGTAGGGCATGGGAATCTATTTATCAAGCGAACTAAAATAGTAACTGCCTCAATCCAAAATGAATGAGGTGAGCCTACATGACTCAGCATACTATGGACCCTCTCTTGAATGATTCTGTTCTTCATACACTTTGCAACAACATTTTGGGGTGGGGTATAAGGGGCGGTCAATTGATAGCTTAATACCTCAATCATCATAGAACTGCTCAAAAGTATATGAGGTATATTTACCTCCATTATCAGACCTTAGGCATTTTAGCTTATATCCAAACTGGTTCTTAACCAAGGCAACAAAGTGCTTTAATGTGGCTAAAACCTTTGACTTCTACTTTGTACGATAGGCCCAAAATTTATGGGAAAAGTTATCAATAAACATGATAAAGTACCTAGCGCCACCCAAGGAGTGATAGGGCATGAGACCACAAACATTCAGATGAATAAGAGCTAGGGGCTCACCCATGCATGTAGAACCACACAAGGATGGTCAAAGAATCAAAACATGAGTAATCCAAGGGTGGGAGATACTACACAAGGGTTGAAGATTTCATTTCTTTGAGTGACAAATTCCCAAGGCGGTGATGCTACAGAGGTACATGAGGGTGGTCAATAATCGGCAATATTGAATAGTGGAGCCAAAGACAAGCAAAGGATAAAGACTACCAATCTTGGCATCTCTAGCAAAGACAAGGTTGCCATGAGTGATTTTCCATGATGCAGAATTACCAAAGGAAACATGATACCCATCATTATTCAACTATTTTGCAAAGATAAGGCTATGTACATCATGGAGCACAAAGGAAATACCAATGGAAAACTACAAATGTACATTGCCAATGCTAACAATATCATAGACATGATTATCCCCATGCATACTGAACCAAAAATAGTATGGTAAGTATAGAACTAACTATGATGCGGGGTCCAAATCGAGTAACCAGTACTAAAAGAAAGAAAATTGGACATCAATCAAATATGTGGCACCAAGTGAAGAAGTAGCCAAAATATAATCATTTGAGCTATACTCCAATGCATTTATCTCAATCTTGATAGTGGACTTTGTAAGGTGTTGATCATCAAGTATCTTAGCAATATTCTATGATTTTCATTTGCCTTTCTCATGCATATCATGGTGCAGCATATGGCATTGTGGTAGTATATGTCCCTCCTACCCATAATAATGACAAATAAGAGATGACTTATGGCTGCGAGGCTTACTGTAACCCTTTCCACAAGGTCTAGACTTAGACCCATTTTGTTTTGGGTCCCTACCACAGTGGTCAAAATTATCTATAGTATCCTTCGTGCCTCTAACTATAATAGCATGAGAGGCACGGGTTACATAAACATTCTTTCTATTCAATTTCTTAGTAAGTAAGGATCCCTCTACATCTGAGCATTTAAAATTATCCTCATGAGCATTAGTACTAATAACAGTATGGAAGGTATCCCAAGACTTTGAAAATTTAACAAGTAAAAACATGGACCATAATTGCCATGCACCATCCTTTTTCTCAATGATATTCAAGTACACTTGCTTAGACAAAGACAAAACGATAGTGGACTTGCATAGTTCATCAAGGTCATCCCAAGTGTCAACATCTATATATTTGGGCTTTACACCTTTGCATTTCAATGGTCTACCCTACTTCTTTTGCACCAAAATCTACCATATCTAGGTCTTTTAATAATTGAAGTTGTTGCCAGGTAACTTGTTATTATTAAATATGGCACTATCCTTAGAGGCATTAGAAGCACCTACCATTATGACTGCATAGAGCATGGGCTACTATATTAACAGTAAATAAGCCCCAAAACAGGGTCAAAAATGAATGCAATAGGGGGAGAACAACTCGATATATTGCTATCTACAAAGTAAAAACACTAGAGTGCATGGTACAAGTGTCTGCTCTCAATAAAAAGGAGATCATCATAGTATTAAAAGGAGTGAGCCTGTTGTGAGAGGACAACCAAACATACTCACTACTGTAACAATCATTGAAAAACTATCACATATTTGAAAGAAAGGAATGTTAGTTCAATGCTATTTGGCAATGCACTCTCTTTTGAGTGAAACAATATCTTAAAACTAAACATATTCCATATTACCTCGACAAATTTTGTCATCATTAAGATAAATAAAATTTGATCAATCTTCTAGCATTTACAATTACCCTTCAACCACAAGAATGACTATCATCTTGATAAGGGCTCTACAAATAACAACACAAAGTAGAATTATACAACTTATTTGTGGTAGTTTATGGAATCAAGTATTTTAATATATTTGATAAAAACCTTACCTCGACTTGTCTATACTCCATTTATGCAAGTAGATCAAAAGGCATAAGAGGCTTTTTTAAAGAACTTCAATTAATCTTTTTGTAGCTCTATATAAAAAATAAATAAAATTTACAGTATTTACAACATATAAAGGTTCAAATGATTAGGAAGCCTTGGGGTAATTAAACTTATATCTTATCATTTCCATGTATTTGTTTCAAAGAATTGATTTAAAAAAACTACTTATCTACACAGTCTATGGCCATCAAGACTCTAATGAGATATAAAAATAATCATAGGCAAATAATGTAGTATATAAAATCTTTTACAAGTACAAAAAATACCAAACAACTATGGAATTATAACAAGCTCCAAGGTATCAAAAACAATTTTCCTGAGCCAATGGTCAAATGCATTTGGTTCAAGCTCACTTAGCCTAATGTAGCAAAAGATTGAAGGATCAAGAATCTCAATCTTTTATTGCATATCCAAAGGGAGTTTATGCATCATACATCTAATAAAAGCAATACAATAGTGAGTATATGGAAAATAAATTATTGATAGAAAAATAGCATTCTTAAGAGCAAACAAATTTAGATATGTTATACCTAAATCAAGTAAGAAGGATGCATTCATTTACTTCTCTTATTCTTAAGGATCTATATATATTATGAGTCCAAAAAACAAATATAATTTCTCTTCCCTACGTCACCAGGCAAGAAGCAATATATATTACAACCTGCTAGGTTTGACCCTCTCAAGCATGTCAAAAATCTCATCCTCTAGAGGTCCTAGTTGCTCTACTTCCTTTTCTTCTACTTTCTTTCTCTTATGCTCCCTCCATTTCTTTGCTTGTTCCTTTATAGCCTTTTCATTCTTCTCATGTCATCTTATGTCTCTCTCATGTGTTGTCACTAAATTGATTGCTTATTATGCATTCTCTATTTAATAAATTCATGTCAATAAATTAACGACTCACTTTTCTTCAAGTGTTGATGATGATCTAGCATGGCTATGAGACCATTCAGAGACCAATATTCCTAGTGTATCACTTAATGGGGTGATCAGAGCACTGTGAGGGGGATTCTAGTACAGGCAGTACAAGTTATGAAGGGGTAAAGAAGTGTTTGCCAAGTGTAAGAGTGTACACAAGAACCAAGAAGTTACACATAAATGAAGATGGATTGAGTTCTAAGAAGAGGAAGTGCATTAGCATTGTGTATATGTATCTATGTGTGCATCTAGGCACACCTGGGAATGTTTACTTATGTGTAATGAGCATTGCATTCATTTGGGGTCATCCTCTCCCCTACAAGTCAAGGTTTAAGGTCTTTTCTTTCATTAAGAAAGACGAGAGAGAGAATTCTCTCACTAAGAAAGACGAGAGACATGATCCTCTAGAAGTGAGGAGAGAAGTGATTTTCTCTTTCTAATGTCTAAAATGACACAAGCTTTTGTGTGGAATTCAATCTTAAGGTTGAGGCCCAAGGCAATCTAATGAACTCTCCTTATCTATGACTCAAGGTGGTTGCATGGACCACAAGTTAAGAGTACAATTTTAAAAGCTATGTTTTGGAAAATCCATTTTTAAAATATCATGCAATAGAAAAAGGATCTCTAAAAATGGGCCGCGAAGGTTATCGGAAGCAGCGAGATCTACAACTTTTGTGTTGGACGTTTTTTTCATCCAAACAACACACATAGAGATATCTCGAAATTAGTGATGCTGCAAAGTGGAACAACCACATCTTGCATGAAGATCAACTCAACTCTCTCTCCAAGAAGAGAAGCTCTTAAAAGCCTATAAAAGAGGAGGCTGTCCTTGGTGTAGGGGAGAGGTGAAGGAAGCATCACTTTGCATGTATCCAATAGGAGAAGAGAAGGTGCAAGTGTTGCGGAAGCCCTGATGAAATCAAGTACTGCGGAAGCTCTGCTGAAATCAAGTTCCAAGAGGAGAAGAGAAGGTGTAAGTGCTGCGAAAGCTCTGCTGAAATCAAGCGCCAAGAGGAGAGCCCTACAAATATTGTGTAGGAGAGAAGGAGACTCAAGAAGGATCCCAACTTCCAAGTTGTGCAAGTATTAGCCGGTTGTATACCGTGCAAGGAACAGTGATCTTGTTTCCAAGATCTACAAGTAAGAACTGGCTTATGTGTAATGGAGGAGCTTGCTCCTTTGTCAATAATATAACTCCACAAGGGGGGGGGGACTGGCCCATCTTCCAGTCCCTAGTGTGTTGCCAATTTCTCTACCTCTCTCTCTACAACTTTATTTTCTCTCATTTATTCTCCCTCTGTGCCAACATAATATTTGCCATATATATTTTAAGTATATAAGAAAGTCGAGTGTGTATCTCGAATTCTATAACAGTGGTATCAAAGCAGGTCTCTTTGCTTTTCTCAAAGTAAAGGCGATCCTTGCAAGAAGAAGGTAAAATGGCAATTGATGAAGCACCTACAAGTGAGCAATTAATTACATGCTCAATTGACACAGTATCATAGCTTCTTGGAGATTCTCGAAGTACATCAATTGATTGACAGCTTAAGGGAAAGGGAAGAAGCTACTTATGAAGGATCGAATCCTCCAAAAGATGGTGATACTGGAGGAAACATCATTGCACCAATTGATGGTGAAGATGCAAAGCATCCAATTGCTGAGAAGCTTCCAAGAAGGAAGAAGGATTCTCGAGTCAAGAAGAGTAAAAAGACCTCACCTCGAGTGAGGCGGATAAGGAGGGAATCATCTCCCTCAAGAACCAGCTACTCCCTTGATTACTCAAGTTCCTCCTCCTCCTCATCACCTTCTAGTTTCTACTCTCTTGGTTCTAAGTCTCATGCAATTCGCAAACGGACAAAGAGGGACCATAAGATGAGCAAGCTTAAGAAGACTAAGACTTTCAAGTTTGGGGATAAGGACATAAAGTTTGACTCTTACTCTGGTAAGAGAAATCCTGCTAAGGCGTTAGCCTTTGTCAAGCAAGTTGAAGTTGCTTTTTCTGATGGTAATATCTCAGAAAAGTCCAAGCTAAGGCATGTATTGGAGGAAAGAAAACCTACGACTTGGAAAAAGTTCAATAAGAAGTTTTATGCTCAAATATTGCCTCCTAATTTTGAGAATGATGTCAAGTAGGAGTGGGATTGGCTAGGCGAGAAAGAGCATGAAAAGGTCACTAGTTATGTGGACAAGTTTTGGTCTACTCTTCTCAAGGTTACTCCTTTCATGGAGATCAATGATGAAGAGAAGAAAAGGAAGTTTGAAGCTGGCCTACTCCCTCATTTACACAGAACCATGAAGGTGTGTCCACATGAAACCTTATCTCGCATGATGGAGTTTGCCATCATAGCTGAAAGTTTGCATACACCTGGTACATCTCGAAAGTTGGAGATGAGTTCTTATAGAGCTAGACAAGAGCAACTCTATGATCAACCAAGAGACAGGACTAATTGAAGAAGACCTACCTTTACCCATGACCAATATTCAAAGCCAGAGGGTAACAAGAAGAAGCACAAGTATCTCTCACCCTCTGAGATACAAAAGTACAAAGAGGAAGGAAGGTGCTTTCTTTGTGGTAAGTTAGGGCATATGAAGCCTGACTGTCCTAAAAAAAGAAAGGAAGAAAATGTGGTTAAAGATCCTCCTCCGCCATCCTCAAATTCTGTTCCAAATGTGCGAGCTAACGCTCATTCAAATGAGAAGAAAAGGCAACTCTTAAAGGGTTGGGGGACACTCAACAATCAACGAGTTTTGATACTCTTTGATCCAGGTTCCACATATAATTTTGTGTTAGTAGATACTATTGAAAGGCTATAAATTCCACCGGATCGATTGGGAACACCAATTGGATCAGGTTCAGCATTTGAAAGACTTACAACCAATTCTACTTCTATTCAAGGGAAGTTGAATCTTAGAATTGGGGATTACCGCAAACAAAAATCTTTTCTACTTGCACCCATAGGTAACTGTGATGTTATCTTAGGCATGCCTTGGCATTACAAGATTAGACCTCTTCTCGATTTTGTTAAGAAGACCCTTGCATTTCAATTCAAAGGTCGAAACATAGTATGCATTGTTGATGTTGGAGATTGGCCTGTGCCAATGGTTAGTCATGTTAGCATTTCTAAAGAAATGAAGAAAGCTATTTCTGCGTACATGATTTTTGTGAGAGAGTCAAAAGAAACTAATGATTCAAGGGCACTTGGTGCCTCTAATGAACACACAATACCAACTAATGCTTCTAAGTTTCAGACTTTAAAAGAACCCCTCTCTTTAATTGATTAAGCTAGACATGATTTTGTTAAACAATATGAAAATTGTTTTAGTGATTCACTCTCAGGAGAGTTACCTCCTAAGCGCCCGGAAGATCACACAATTGATCTTATCCCAGGAAGTTCACCACCTAACCAACCGCCTTACCAAGTAAGAGTAAGTCAGCAAGAGGAGATCCTAACACAAGTAAACAAATTTTTGGAAAAAGGGTTAGTTCAACCTAGCTCTTCTCCATACTGCTCTCCAGTCTTACTTGTTCAAAAGAAAGACGGTTCTTTCCATATGTGCATAGACTACGGATCTTTGAACAAGATCACAATCAAGAATCATTTTCCTATCCCAAGGATAGATGATATCTTGGATAAGTTGCAAGGGGCTAGTATCTTTAGTCACATTGATCTCAAGAGTGGCTATCACCAGATACGGATAACACCTGAAGCTGTTCATAAGACAGCCTTTCGTACAACATTTGGGCTATATGAGTTCTTAGTCATGCCATTTGGTTTGACTAATGCACCCACCTCATTCAATCAAATGATGGAGAGAATTTTCAGACCTCACTCAAAGTTCATAGGTGTCTTCTTTGATGACATTCTAATATTCTCACGGTCTGAAGAAGAGCATAGAAAACATATATCTATTGTTTTTCAAGAGCTTTGCAAGCATAGACTACAGGTCAATGCTAAGAAGAGTGAAATTTTCATTTCGGAAATTCATTACTTAGGCCATATTGTTTCTCACAATTTGGTGAGAATGGATCCTGAGAAGATTCGAGCCATTGTTGAATGGCCTACACCTACTTCTATACATGAAGTTAGAAGTTTCTTGGGCCTATGTTCATACTATAGGAGGTTCATACGAGGTTTTGCGTATGTTGCATCTCCTCTACATGACCTTACTAAGAAGCAAATTCCTTTTTGCTGGGGATCAAGGCAACTACAAAACTTTGAAAGAATTAAGTTTCTTGTGACTCAAGAACCAGTTCTCATAGTTCCGGATCTTCAAAAACCTTTTGAAGTTCACTGCAATGCTTCTGGGGATTGCATTGGAGCTGTGCTTAACCAAGAGCATCATGCAGTAGCATTTGAGAGCCGACGCCTCAAGGACCATGAGCTATATGCTCCAGTATATGAGAAAGAGCTTATGGCGGTTGTACATGCTCTTCAAGTATGGAAACACTATTTACTTGGTGCAGATTTTGCTATTAAAATAGATCACCAAAGTCTAAGATACTTCCTCACTCAAAAGAAGCTCTCAGAGAAACAGATGAGTTGGGTAAATTTCTTATCTATGTTTTATTTTCAAATCCTTTACACATCTGGAACTAAGAATGTGGTAGTAGATGCTCTATCACGGCGACCTCGAGTGAATACAATCACAACTGCTTACCATAACGAGTTCATGGATTCACCCAAAATGTATGCAACTGATTCCAACTTCTCAACCATATGGGATCATCTTAACTCAGGTTAGTTGATTACACCTTACTCGATTTGAGATGGTTATTTGTATCATCATCAAGCAATGTGTGTAGCATTACCATTGCGACACAAGGTAATGGATGAAGCACATGCATCTCCATACATTGGACATAGGGGTATTCTACCCACTACTCAAGCATTGGAAAGATATTTCTTTTGGCCCACTCTTAGAGTTGACATTGAAAGATATATCCGCGAGTGCAAGAAGATATGCCAAAAAGTAAAGTATGACATGCATAAACCACCTGGTCTACTGAAGCCATTTTCTATTTCCAATGAGCCTTGGGAAAGTATAGCCATGGACTTTATCATGGAGCTTCCTCGCACATAAGTAGGCAATGATGCAATCTGGACTATCATTGATAGATTCAGTAAGCAAGCTCACTTTATACTTGTGCGAAAGACAATCAAAGCCGATCATATGGCTAAGCTATTCATTGCTCATATTTTCAAGCATCATGGCATGCCTAAGTCCATTATAAGTGATCGAGATCCCCGCATGACCAGCCTCTTTTGGCAAGCTCTCTTCGAGAACCTTAGGACAAAGTTAAAGTTTTCATCCTTTTATCATCCTCAAACAGATGGGCAGAGTGAAAGTGCTAATTCTACTGTTTTGGATCTTTTGAAATCCTATGTCTTTGATAATCAAAGAGAATGGAAAAAGCATTTGCCTTTAGTAGAGTTTGCATACAATAATACGGTGCACTCTAGTACTGGTAAGGCACCCTTTGAGATCATCTATGGTAAGCCTCATTTACTACCCATTCTTCTTACGAAGGATAAGATCTTTGTAGCAGATGAGTTTGCTAGAGACATTGATACAACTTTCACTCAAGTAAAAGCTGCTATCCAAAGGACACAAGAGAAGCATAAACACGAAGCACATAAGCATCGTCGTAAGTTAGATCTCAAGTTGGGACAGCACGTTCTTCTTAAGTTTGAGAAGGTTCACTTGAAGAAGCAGAAAGGTCAAAAGGGTAAAGTGTTTAAGCTTTCTAATCGCTATTATGGCCCTTTCAAGATCACAAATAAGATAGACGATGTGACTTTTTGTTTGGATCTACCAAGTCATTGGAACATTCATAATGCTTTCCATATAAGTTTGCTATGTCCCTATATTGGAGAACCTCCAATGGAACCAATCAAGGAAGATTTACCTGACATAGAAGAAATATAAGAGTTCCTTGTGCTTGAAAGAATTTTACACCATCATGGAAATACTCTAAGGTCAGGTAAGGTATTACGGAAGTATCGGTTAAGTTTAAGAATCATCCCCCATTGGACGCTCAATTTATGACTGAGAGAGAACTACAAGACTTTCCAGATCTTCTTAAGGACTATGTATCCCCTCTTCAGTTGAGGTCAACTATTTAGAAGCCAGAGGGATGCCACTAAATTGATTGCTTATTACACATTCTCTATTTAATAAATTCATGTCAATAAATTAATGACTCACTTTTCTTCAAGTGTTGATGATGATCTAGCATGGCTATGAGACCATTCAGAGACCAATATTCCTAGTGTATCACTTAATGGGGTGATCAGAGCACTGTGAGGGGGATTCTAGTACAGGTAGTACAAGTTATGAAGGGGTAAAGAAGTGTTTGCCAAGTGTAAGAGTGTACACAAGAACCAAGAAGTTACACATAAATGAAGATGGATTGAGTTCTAAGAAGAGGAAGTGCATTAGCATTGTGTATATGTATCTATGTGTGCATCTAGGGACGCCTGGGAATGTTTACTTATGTGTAATGAGCATTGCATTCATTTGGGGTCATCCTCTCCCCTACAAGTCAAGGTTTAAGGTCTTTTCTTTCATTAAGAAAGACGAGAGAGAGAATTCTCTCACCAAGAAAGACGAGAGACATGATCCTCTAGAAGTGAGGAGAGAAGTGATTTTCTCTTTCTAAGGTCTAAAATGACACAAGCTTTTGTGTGGAATTCAATCTTAAGGTTGAGGCCCAAGGCAATCTAATGAACTCTCCTTATCTATGACTCAAGGTGGTTGCATGGACCACAAGTTAAGAGTACAATTTAAAAAGCTATTTTTTGGAAAATCCATTTTTAAAATATCATGCGATAGAAAAAGGATCTCTAAAAATGGGCTGCGAAGGTTATCGGAAGCAGCGAGATCTACAACTTTCGTGTTGGACGTTTTTTTCATCCAAACAACACACATAGAGATATCTCGAAATTAGTGATGCTGCAAAGTGGAACAACCACATCTTGCATGAAGATCAACTCAACTCTCTCTCCAAGAAGAGAAGCTCTTAAAAGCCTATAAAAGAGGAGGCTGTCCTTGGTGTAGGGGAGAGGTGAAGGAAGCATCACTTTGCATGTATCCAAGAGGAGAAGAGAAGGTGCAAGTGCTGCAGAAGCTCTGCTGAAATCAAGTTCCAAGAGAAGAAGAGAAGGTGCAAGTGTTGTGGAAGCCCTGATGAAATCAAGTGTTGTGGAAGCTCTGCTAAAATCAAGTTCCAAGAGAAGAAGAGAAGGTGCAAGTGCTGCGGAAGCTCTGCTGAAATCAAGCGCCAAGAGGAGAGCCCTACACATATTGTGTAGGAGAGAAGGAGACTCAAGAAGGATCCCAACTTCCAAGTTGTGCAGGTGTTAGCTGGTTGTATACCGTGCAAGGAATGGTGATCTTGTTTCCAAGATCTACAAGTAAGAACTGGCTTATGTGTAACGGAGGAGCTTGCTCCTTGTCAATAATATAACTCCACAAGGGGGGGACTGACCCAACTTCCAATCCCTAGTGTGTTGCCAATTTCTCTACCTCTCTCTCTACATCTTTCTTTTCTCTCATCTATTCTCCCTCTGTGCCAACATAATATTTGCCATATATATTTTAAGTATATAAGAAAGTCGAGCGTGTATCTCGGATTCTATAACATGCATGACATCCTCCACTTTAAGACATGTGTCCTCCCCCTTCTTCTTGTATGGTGGCACATTAAGAATATTATGTGTTTTCTCATTTGTAAGAGGAACTAGCTCTAAAACCTTGGAGAATCTATATCTCGATCTTCTCATTTGTAAGAGGAACCAGCTCTAAAACTTTGGAGAATCTATATCTCAATCTTCATAGGATAACCATATCATTATCTGTAAGTGTCACCCTATGTGCATGGGTAGCATAGATGTATATATCCAAGAAAAATTCAACCAAGAAGTCCTTTATAGCCTCTTGGATACAAATAAGGGCACTCCTTGTCCACCTAAAGCTATCGAAACTGTCAGTCATATATCTTCCTGATCACTCTCTAGAATGGTAGCTTTGGAGGTGCATTATCAAGAGCTTTCATTGTCTTTCTAATTTCCCAAAGGCATCTTACACCTTGTGAAAATCTCCTTTTATGCTTTTTTGGTGGTTTGGATGGCTTAGAGGATAGATGCATTTGCAATGTTCATAAGATCAACATTTTGCTTCATTGTAGTAGTCTTAGTTCTAGCCATAGCTTAATAAAATCAACTGCAACAACATCATAAGAAACACATGTATCAATTAGCAAATTTCGTAGCAATGTATAAAATAAAAAAATCAATTAATCCAACAACATGAAGGTATATACATCATGTTTCATTCGACAGATTAAAGAAACCCAACACAAAATGCATAAAACACGAAAACACATAGGTAAAAAAATGGACCCTATAACTAAATTCATGTTTCATACAAGAGAGGTTCAAAGTATGCACAAATCACTTGAATTGGAAAGTTTTTTCCATCAAAGACAATGAACAGAGAGAAAACATATGAAACGTGAGCTTAATACAGTGGAATTAGAAACCAGGCAACATCTCTCATATTTCTTACGACATTAAAGTGTAAAGCAATTGGTGATAGGGACCAAGGAAAAAAAGTGTAAAATGTGATTTAAGTCAATGAAATCAGAAGGAAGGTAACTAATCTTGTGTTTCATATAATATTAGAATATTAAGCAACCAAAGATAGGGACCAATAAGAAAATGGATGAAACATGAGTTTAGGTCAATGGAATTAGAAGGAGGGCAACCAATCTCATGTTTCATACGACATGAGAAAGTCATACACATTGAACATCACATTTTAGCATAACGATGAAGATAAGTAGTCAATGTCATATTTAATCATATAATTTATAAAAAAATATAGATTTATGTATACAAATCTACCTGATTACTAAAGATTTTACTTTGGAGTATGAATTCCTTCCCATAGAGATTGTTGATCTTGCTAGAGTACTCTTGTTATATCTTAATAGCTTGTTGTATTCCAAATGAGGTTATCTTGCAATGGAAAGATGAAAATGACTCTATATTGGAGGCGTTGGGTTTAAATCTTGATTTATCATTGTAATTATTGATTAACATGATACCTAATGGAACATGGACTCATTAACCATTTTTTCTAACCCTAGTAAGAGTTCTCACATGCTAAAAGTAATGTAGCAAGCTCACGCTCAACCGCCAAGACCCACGGATCCCTTATTGTTTAAGCATTTCAAGCAAACACATATGGCTATCTCTTACCTAGCCAATGCACCTTTGATCCTACTAGGGTTGTGTAGTGAGCTTACCTCGATGCCCAAATGAGTTGCCTCCTCCCTCAAGCACAACGGTAGCTCCACGATTCAAGATGTGAGCTCAAACAAGCATCCTCAAGCCTCTACCTCCAAGGTCCATCCTCCATAGCTGCATGTGAGACAAGAGAAGAGAAGAGAAGAGAAGAAGAGAGGAGATGATGGAGAGCTTCTTCTCCTTGATCCCTCACCCTCACACACTCAGTCCTTCACACTCTCACACTCCCCCTCTCAAGCACACACAAGCAAGCAAGGAGAAGAGAAGAAGATGAGTCCATTTTGCCACACACCAAAGAAAGAGCTTATCATTCACTTTTGGAGTTTATTTACAAACCCCTAATTGCTTTTGGGCAGTTATCCCCTTTTTTACATGGCCGGTTGTGGCCTAGGCTCTCTTTCCCATTGTCCTCCTATCTTCTTAGCTTCCTTTGTACCGCACGTCTACCCTTACAATCTACACAAGAGGGAGCTTGACACTCTTATACAAAAATTTCATGGGCGCCTTGCATTTAAAAATGCGATTTGCCTTTGACTTGGCTTTTGAGGCCACCCTTGCACTTTCAGCTGTTTTCCTTCTTGCTTCCTCGATTGTGTCCAATTTCCTTTTGGGCCACCTCTTTCAACTCTCGACTTGCGCTTTTCCACTTTTTCCACTTTTTCTTATGTTGAGGTTAACATTACCCCCCTCCTATCCTAGTGCCAGTCCCATGGCACTGATAGGTAGTAGTTGGAAGGTGGGATGGGTGTAGCCAGATGGGTTTTTATGTTTGTATACAAGCCCTTACAGGGGGATGATGTTGGATGGATCGGCCCTTGAAATTGAAGATGGTGTTGGGGCTGGTCCTTCCTTGATGTTGATGGTGGGTGGATTGATCCTTTGAAATTGCAAATGGCGTTGGATGGATCCCTTTTGGAGAATGGCAGGTGGGCGGATTTGTCATTGAAATTTAAGATGGAGTTGGACGGATCCCCTCTGGAGAGTAGTGAGTGGGAGGATCAACCTTTGAAATTGATGGTGTTGGACGGATCCCTCCTCTCGCCCTCTGAGGTTGCTACATGTGAGCTTAACATGGCTTTTCCTTATTCCCTTCAAGTTGCATTATCCCTTCACCTATGCCCGTTTAGACTTTACCAGCACAGGAGGAAACCTTGCACTTCTTATAAAATGAATTACATTGCGCCTCGCACTTTCCTTATGAGAGCCCTCGGAGGTTCTCCCTCATCCTTGAGAGATCCTTGCTAGAATATTCGACGCTTTCCTCCATCCTTGAGAGAGCATCCTTCATTCTTGATAGGACCTCCCTCATCCTTGAGAGGACCTTGCCAAAATATTCGAAGCTCCCCCACATTTTTTCTAAGGTTGCCATCTCTTGCACTTTTCATGTTTGAGCAGAATGAGCTTTTTCATTCACTTTTTGACTTGGGCTTCCTTGGTCATCCTCTGTTTCATTTCAATTGCATGGTGATGTGTTGTGCAATAGCGATTGTGTAAGTCAATGATGATGTGTTTTCGTGGGGATTGGTCTTGGAAAGAAACTGATCAACTGGTTGAGGTGGTGGGGATCGAGAGTGAATTGAGTGGATGATGGGGCCTTTGAAGTTGGTGGGTTGTAGCATTTGTATTAACCTGAAAAGAAAAGAAGGTACACTATCTAGGGGTGTGTCTACCTTACCGTGTGATGCATTGTGCTCATGTTAGTGGAGCTGGGGGCTGGGTCAAACAACCTGGGTATTGTCCCACACTTGAGGACCCAGTTCATGCATTGTTGTAGGTGCGCTGCGCGGCTTAGGGAGATAGATCTAGAAGTCCTACCCTTAAGGTGTCCTAAGCATGAAGTGGGGAATCAAAATGGGCTAGGGGGTTAGGGACAGAGCCAGCCAACCGAAGCCACGAGACGTTTTTAACTTGAAGACCCCTAGGTGCAATGACTGTGACCTACGTGCATTTTTTTTGCCACACATTGATCTAGCCATTGCACATGTATCTTTGTCAGCATTGAGGTCAAAAAGAGTGGTGGGAGGCGACATTCTTGCGAAGTAGGGTCTTGTCTCAAAAACCTCCCACTAAGGAGCTGCGGCTTGCTACCCTCTTTCAAAACTTGGCCCTATGTCTTTAGTCGACCTTTGCCTCTCTTCTCCCCTATGCACTAGTGGGTCTGCTTCTTTGGGCCCTGCAATTTGCGGTTGGACGTGTAGCCCATGCCTTAGAGCCCTATAGGTGATCTCCAGCTTTTTCCTTAAGGATTGAACAGCCTCCTCTTCTTTAGATTGCATGGCGTCTAAGAGAGTGTGGAGGAAGGCGTGTTGTTGGGCTTCCAAAGTCACATGTGCAGCCTCTACCCTGCTCTCTGCTAACACCCTATTGCCTTCTACAAGGGCTAGCCAATGCGCTAAGTCGATCACTTTTTCTTTGCTCATGTCCACCCATTCATCTGCTTTTTTCTTCATTTCTTCCAAGCTTTCATTGTGCCTGCAGGCTAACACCCTTAGCCTCCTCTCCCATTCCTCGATTTCTCTTTCTAAGCGTTGTTGCTCTCCAAGCTCCGAGGCTATCCTTTGTTCCAGATTTTCTATATGCTTTTGGTGTCGTCAGCTTCTCTCTTCTTGTACCATTGCTAGCTGCTCCCATGACATCTCGGATCTTTTCATTTTCCTTTTGCAGGTCATTGTACAACATCACCAGCTCATCAAAATTGTGTTGTAGGCTCATGAGGCATTGTGTTTCCACTGCGAGTTTTGCTTGCCACCTCTCTTCTTCTCCTCCCTTGGCCTTGATCTTCTCCTTTAACTCCTCGATCTCTCTTTGATTGCCATCATCTCCTTTTTGGCCTCGAGCTCAGCTACAACTATTTTCTTGTGAGCCCGCTCTAGTTTTGATAGGAGTTCCTATACATAGCCATTGTAGTTTGTGGACAACGGCAGTGTAGCAAGACTAGTGGTTGTAGATGCTTCTATCTTCTACCTTTTGGGGTCTCGTCTAGATTTCGCATCCACAACTGCCAGTCTTTTTGCTCCCATCACAGGGGTTCTTGCACTTGCACCTTGAGTTGCCTCTTTATTAACCTAGGACTGCACCCAGGCCACAAGATTGCTGGCATCCACTGTGGTAGACGAGTCCTGGGTGGGTGCATTGAGTGGGGTGGCAGGCAGTAGGATAGGTGGGATGGGGTTGATTAGGCCCTTTCCCCTTTCCTTGGTTATTGGGGGTGGCACGCTTTTGAGTGTTTTGGAGCTAGTGCTTGGACCTTCGTGTCTAGGTGGACTTATTGGGTAGCCAACTCTTCTTGCCTTGAAGGTTGCTCCACTAGGAGGCAAATGGCTAGGGCTATGTCTTCTTTGTCTTTCTTCTTGAGCTCCGCATATTCCTCCTCAGCTCTTCTCTTTCTCTCCTCCTCAGCTTTCCTAGTTTCCTCTTTTATTTTCTTTGCCTCGTCCCTTTTTTTTCTCCTTCTTCATTCTTTCGTGCTTTTGGACTTACTTTGGGTTCCGTGTAGGTCTGCTTGCTCTTTTTTCCCACTCTCTTCTTTGGCCTTCTTCTGCGGAGTCTCTTTCTTTGATTTTTTGGCCCTTCCTGGGCCAAATTGTGCTTCTCGCTCTCCTCCTTTCTCACTCACAGTCCTTTCGCTAGACTACTCTTATCCTTGATATGGAGGGGAAATATCTGGTGTTTGACCAATTGCCTCGTCTTCTTGTGCTTTCCCCAGTGCCTCTCTTATGATGTCCAAGACCCCTCCAAAGCCAATGGTAGAGGCCTTTGACGATGACGACTTCCTAGCTTTGGAGGTCGGGGACTCTCCCCTCTCAAGTCTTCCATTGGTGGCCAATGCTTTTACTGACGTTTCTATCATCTTCCTCACAAAGCCATTTAGGTTTACCTTGTCAAAGGACTAGGCAGCAATGATGCTCTCCAGCATTGGCACGTTGATTCTGTTCATCAATGCATTGTATCTTTGGTTGGAGAATAGAGCATGCACCATTTTGGCATGAATTTGGACTTGAGGGGCGGGGATGTCAGCAAGACTGATGTCGTCATTGGTGTGGACTATCACTTTGTCCATTTCTCAACATGTCATACACATCCTTTTTTGGTCATCTTTTCACTTTGTTGGGTAGGCCCAGTGCTTTTGGTACCAACTCAGGGCTCAGCTCAATTTCTACTTGGCGTGCTTCATTCTCTAGATTTACCATGATAGTGTTGCACTTCCTATTGAAGGTCTGAAGGAATTTTGCACACTTCTCGTAGTTGATGGCTTGGCCCACCTTCTCCAGGTACTTGTGTAGCTTGCACTACTTCACCAATTGCTTGATGACTAGCTCTTCCATTACGATGTCTTCCATATTTAGGATGTGCTTGAATTTGAATTGGTTGTAGGCCCTTGTTTCTAGTGAGAGGCCGTACTTTGGTTACTCCTCCTCTGAGAATGGAAGTTTTCTGCTTTTCTCTTGACCTGCCATTGTGGGTACCTGTCATAATACCATAGTTCACCATTAGTACTCTTCAGATCATTTTTGTAGAAAGACATGTAGGTGATGGAAGAAATGCTTATGGAAACTAAAATTCCCAATTAAAAAAAGAGAAGTTTTCTCTTAAATAGTCCATGCTTTTTCAGAAAAATTTATGTTACTTTTTCTCAATCACAATTTTCATCCATTCTTTTCCGCTTTTGATTTCATTCCTCTCACAGTGTGCTTCACCATTCATCTTACATGTTTGCTTCACCTTACCCCCTCCCCTTTGGAATTGAGAAGAATCCTTCCTAGGATTAAGGTTTGAGAGGTCAAGGGCATTCGGGGCGTGTTCACATTGTTTTACTTTCTCATGAGCCAATCATAGAAGTTCGGATTGTATTCTAGATTAGCATAGCGGTCCATGTCGAAAGGACGGATGCCTATTTGAGTGATGTAGGTGAGAACATCCGTGAGGAAGTCATGGGAGTCGATTTGACTAGCAATGTGTAACTCCTCCTTAGTGAGAATTCGATCTAAATATGAATGGGTTAGGAGGTGCTCTTCCAAGGGTCGATTATTATGGATGGTGGTCAACACCCTATAGGAGATTGGAGCTACATAAGTGAGGTCATACTCTGAGGTTTTGATGGCATGGCATTACTCAATGTTAGTTGTGAATTGGTAGCTCTCTTGCTCCCATTGAAGTCATAGAGCATACCATTTCCTCAAGAAGGAGGAGTCAGAGTCGGCTAGCTTTTTCAGCTCTTCTAGCTCTTGGCTTGTTGTTGCAGCGACTTTGCTCCTGTGATACGATGAGATCAACCATTGTGTGCAAGCTTGCTCTCGAGAGATCTGATTGTCAATTTGTTCCTTGGCTACTTCAGGAATCTTGATGAACACAAACTCATAGTTCTCCCAAGTGCATGGCAAGGAGTGCATTTCCATTGCTTTTACCCACTCCTTGAACTTTTTAATGGCCTCAAGTTGGCACTTTGAGTTGGGGTACTCCCCGACCTTTGCATTCCCCTTCTCGATAGTCTTTGGAGCTGATGTTTCTGCCTCTGCGTCTGTCACCTTTTTTCCAATAGGCAGTGTCATGGCACTCTCGGTTTTTAGTGTGACCTTTGTGTCAGCTTTCTTTCTCCTTCACCTATGACTTTTCTTTCTGATTGAGGCTGCATCTAAGTTGCTGGGCCCTGGCAATGATATGCTGGCTTGCTTTGTTTGCGCATGGGTCATGACATGCAACAGGATGGGCGTGGCCTCCCCGACGAGTGTCTCGATGTCGAACAACCCCAATGGGACAGATGGTACAATTGCTGAGCTAGGGGATGGTTTTCACCTCTAGGGCAATCTACAAAGAGATGAGTGATTCCACACTCAATGCATCTAAGATCGGCCTTATCGCGATTTGCTTGGTCCCTTTCAAGGCAACGTGAGGAGATGTGTCTTGGGTGACCACAAGTCTAACATGAGATTGGTTCTTGGGTCTGCTCACCAAAGCCTCTACCTCTACCTGTACCTACTCCATCATTGGCATAGGTCGATAATCGATAAGGATTGCATTGCCCTCTTCGTCATACAAGACGTAAGGGTGCACGTAAGGCTCTTCGTTGTTCGGCTCCTCCACATAGTGGATTGGAGCATCGCTCGATGGATGGGTTACGTAGTGTCCAGGAGGTCTAAGTATGCTTGTGGGATTTATGTCCATCCTAGAAATGATCGGTTTGGCATCATTGGATGCCGAGAGAGCTAATGGGGATCCCCTTCTGAAGAAGTTTTGGGGCCTATTCGCTAGGTAAGGCTGTCCGTATGGTTGTGAGTATAGGAGTTTCCTCGATAGCTGATAATGCAGGGTATTGTGGCCAAACCTACCACAATTTATGCAAAGGTCAGGACCTTGGGTCTCCGCTGGTAGGTGGTTTTTGCCACAATACACGCATTAGACATGAGGGCGTGTTGGTTGTCTCATCATCTCTTGTAATGTGGCTAGCTCCATTTTCATCTCCGCCAACTCTTGACTTGGGTCAGTGCCCTTTCCTTTATCCTAAGTACTTGGGCCTGATCTTTCGCTTTGACGTTGAAGCTCTCTCAGGGCTTCTAGAGTTAGTCTCCTCTTGGGTCAAGCTCTTGGATCTTCTCTCTTTGAGTTGGTTGTCCACTCTAATCACCTCGTCGAAAACCCTAGCTAGCATGTCTCAGTGCAAGCTTGAATTGCCTACCAAGGCCTTGTAGAGTTCCTCACTTCATATCCCACTAATGAAAACTATGGAGACCACTCTTTTAGTGGGTCACTTGGCAGTTGGGATTCTCTTGAAGAGATTCCGCATGTGGGTGATGTAGTCTTTGATGTCCTCCTTGTCTTTTTGCTTGACGTTCATCACTCGCACTAAAAGATTATTAGAGTACCCATGCTTAGAGAATCTCTTAATGAAGAGACTCTTGAGGTTGTTGAAGTTAGCTTGCTCAGCAGTGTCTAAACTCATGTACTAGGTCCTATCCTTATTGCCTAAGCATAAACCAAAAGCTTATGAGCACTGAGTAAGATTAGTGAGGCCATTGGCCTCACAGACTTGCTTGATGTAATGTGTCCGCTTGTCCACTTTTGGGACACGTGTTACCAGCACATCGGGAAGAGAGTCTAGAAAGTGCCACTTGGCACTCGCAAGGAATGTCACAGGGTTTGCAATCTAGGTCTTCCCGAGTCTGCCCCGAAGCGGAAGTATCCGGCCATTCCCACTTAGGACCGACCTGAAGTCAGGGTTTTTTTCTATCAGCCAAGTCTCTAGGAAGTAGCTAGTGTCGAGCTCCAAATGAACCACTTTGTGTAGGAACAACCCAATCGAAGCAGATTTATGCTGCCCTTGGTTCATGGAGAATGGGAAACGAGAGGGATGCGAAGCTCAACCTCTCTGCCCATAAGGCATAGTCCCATTCCGCTTCCCTAAAATAGCATAAATCGGGATTCTAACTCTATTGACTCTAGGTCTTCACAGTTTCGTTGTCACGTCTTTTGAGAAAAGTTCCCAGCTAACCGGGACCACCCTTCCGTAGGATGGACCCAAGTCATGTCCACCGCACTTTCCTCGAGTTGCTTAGTTATCTAATTACCTACCACATTATGTTTGACATGCAAAGATAGCTTCCTTAATTAATCAATTTAAACACAGATTCCTTCACGTAACTTAGGCACTGACATTAAAAAAAAACAATGTCAAGCAAGTTCCTTTTTCAAATATTTGATCTTTATTTATCATAGTCTTGGAATACATCAAGTATCTTGCCCGAAGGCTATCCCACAATCATCAGGATTGTTGCTTCAAGTTCCACCCGTAGACTAGTACACGGGCCTCGAGATCCCATCTCGAGTCACGTCAGCCTCTTGTGCAGGATCCGAAGGCAAGGAATTTATAGCCAGAGCCTCCCCTGGAGTCCTTCCGCTCCAAGCAGCACCCACGGAGAGACCTCTCACGATGGGTTCGGTCCATGTACCCGGCGTGGCTAACAACCCCCTTGAATAGGGCCAGGCAGGCAGTCGGAGGTAACTGAACCTGCCTCTCCCTCCAGGCTATTAACCTGGAGCATTAAGTGTTTGGCCTTGAATTAGTTCCTTGAGCAAAGAAGTTCAAACAATGTACCTAAGTGTACAATCACGATCATTTCAGTGGTCGTTCGTATGACCAACTACTAAGGTGTGATTCCTTCTTCCCGAATGCTCTCAGCATTCGATCCTGGATCGTTCGCGACTTGGCGAGATTCCAAGGGCTTGGCAAGCTAGGTTGCTTGTTTACCCTTTTTCCTTGGGTTAGGGTTTATACCCTATCGACCCCAATTATCAGTACCTTAGGTCTCCTTGTACTATAGTCAAATAGATCTTGGACAACCCTGTCGTCCTTGGTTGGTCAATTTGGTTCTTGGCAATTCACAATTGCCCTAAGTTTGACAAATCAGTCCCTAAGAGAGAGAGTTGTAGTAGGGCAACTGCTCGACTCTTAACGAATCTAACTTGTAATTAGAACTCACCTTCCTTGGCCTAAGATGTAGTAGTAGCATCTTATGATTTAGTTGCAATAGCATATGACCTTGCAGACTTGTTGCATGAGATAGATAGTAGTACTTATCTTGAGGAATTACAATCTCTTGTCATATGGCATTCTTTGATTAAGAATACCTTTGATCAAGGTATAGGATTTAGGAGTTCCATGGATCCCAATCCAAAACCCTAGTCCCACTAGGCTGAAGATTGATTTGGCTCTAGGATTTCTTGTGAGATCTTAACGTTTGGTCCTTCGATCTTTAAGATGAGAACCCTAAGATCACGTCCTTTTCCCTTATGGTCCACTTGTCCCTAGTAAGATTTTCTAATCAGACAATCCGATGATTGTCTGAAATTATCCTCTCCAAATATCCAAGGCGTAGGCCTTGATCAATAATCCAACCTAGAGTTTAACCTATCGATTTATCTTGGACTAGGGAAACGTCCTTGTTCCGTAGTCTAAGGTCGTAACGAGAGTTTGCAAGCAACTCGCTTGGTCGCTTAACATCCTTTGTTTGTCGATATTACTAGTATTCGTGTCCTAAGGCCTAGTACCCTCTCTTACTCGCAACATAGAACGATCTAAGTACGAGAACGTTGGTTTAACTCTGCAAGTGAAATACTAAGCAAAATTTCAACATAACTTAACCTACGTTTTTATATTGAATGTAACTATCATCTCATGCGTATTGCATCCTATATGCTTTTCATCAAATAAAATATATTTCTTTTCATACATTTACTTATGCATGCAAGTTATGCTATGTACATTTAGAATGATATTGAAATAAAAACATAATCTTTTCTTTTCCCATGCATGCAAGTCATGTGAATAAGAATGTAGTTGCTTATGCGAATTCTAAATAAAATATAACTCTTTTATTCCTCTCCATAGCAACTATCTATTCTTTAATTAAACATCCCTCTATGAATTAACCTATTTACGGTCATCACAAGGGATTTTTTTATTGCACAAATGCATTGTATACAACATAATTCATTCTTGCCAACGTAAGTTACCCAATGCAAACCTTCCAATGCACAAGAACATCGCAATATATATTTAACCTATATGTAGATGCAACTAGGACATTATTGCATAAGTGCATATTTTAACACATGAACCATATATTCAAAAATGCAACAACCTTTCATCATGATGGTGCAAGAATTATAAGTACCTTGACATGCAATTTAAAACTTTTTCGAACATTCCTATGATCTTTTTAAAACAAAGCACTCAATTATAGTAAATTTCCAATGCGATTAAGTTTTCCCTATGTGAATTTATACTTAATGCACCCATATCATGCGGAAATGAAGAAGGTGAATTTGATGGAACCTGAACATCCGCAGGAGGGGTATTATCGATTCCTGTGCTCCGGGTGGGGACTCCTACATGTGCTCCTCTTGCTCCCGCACGTGCTCCTCTTGTGTGGTGCTTTGGGGCCATCGCAATTTGGGATTTGGGAATAAGTCGGGTAGGTGGAGAGCGTGCTGAAATTTTCTACAAGTTGGCAGTCCTTCCTTCCCGCAAGGGAACTCCCTTCACGAACGAATTGTGTCCTCCACGCGATCTGTGGGTGAAGCACCCCTAAGAAGCTTTTAATGGAAGCTTCTAGGAAGCTTCTTTAATTTCTTGTTTTCTGATAGTGGGCCCTAACAACGTCGTGCTGAGAATGGTGATGAAGACGAAAATGATGATGATGAGGGTCGCGGCGGTCCTGGCAGCCTAGGGGCCTTTTAGGCAGAGCAAGGGGCGGCGCTGCGTGTCAGGCGGAGCAGGGGGCGACACTGAAGACCACCGGGGGGGGGGCTCCCCTTATATAGTGGGGAGGGGGTCTCTTATGGGGGGGAGACGAGCCACCCCTACACCTGGGGGGGTGTATGCCCCCTCTCTCCCACTCTACTCCCTCTCTCTCTCTCTCTCTCCCTGACATGTTGTCGGTAGGGGAGAGAGAGAGGTAAAAAAAATTTGAACTAATTTTAACAATTTTTGAAAAAGGGGGGGTTCTCATGGGAGAGGCATGGGAAATGTTACATTTGAATTGCTCTACGAAGTTGTATGGGTCATCGTTTGGATGGTACTTGTCTAACTGCTTAGCCATGACAAGGATTCTTGATTGGCCCTTAAGAGCCCTGATTAACTCCTAACCTGCAAGCAATGAGGTTGCCAATGCAACGACACTTTGCTCTACTAATGAGTTGTCTAACAGTCGCTTCGTAAGAAGCTCACTCAACGTGAGATTGCCTTCTAGCGCTCTTTCCCTCTTTGCATCAAGTCCTGTCTTATTTCTACTTGCTAGGGCTAGCACACTCACTGAATCTCATGTATTTCTATATTCTGATGTAAGCTCCTAGCTTGTTGCTCCTAATTGTAGGCCACTATGATTTGCAAGGCCTTTCACACTAGCCTCCTCTCCTCTTCGAGGTTAGCTATGATTTTCTCGGATGGCCTATTGTGGTGGTCCATTCGGGTTTACAAGTCGTACTTGCTCACCATCTATTGGATTTCACTCAAAAAATCCCCCAGATCGAGCTCTTCGTTGCGTCTGCGGTTCGTGCTAGTCTTTGCCATATCCGTGGTCTCTTGTTCCACCAGGGTGTCGAAAGAGATTAATCAAGCCGGGTAGACCCACTCCTCCAATGGTGTTGGTCCTTGCTGCGTCTGATTCTTGTGTCATGTCCTTGCTTGGTCCTATACTTGGGGTTCTCAATCACCCAACTACGTTTCAGGGTCTTCTCCTATTGGTGGGTTCATTCTGATTGTTAAGTCTAAGTGAGTTCCTTATTATTTACAAACAGCCCTCAACTTACACTCACTTGGTCTATGTGCTTGCTCTCTTCTATGCACCATGCAAAATCAGGCTTTTATCTTTTCTTAAGTGCACTTCAAGTACTGGAAAACAATGTGGGTACAAATACAAAGTGACAATTGTAGCTCTCACACTCTCGTCTATGTACTCAGCTTGATGAGGCTCTAGGCTCAATTCATGGCCGTTCTTGCCGGCGATTAGGGCCTATGATGCATTGTTCAACTCGTTCAAGGTCAATTTGGGGCCTGTTGGTTAGCCTACAGCTCTAAGCGTGTCAAATATGCTGATATGAGTGTCAGCACTGTTCATGGATGTTTGGCTGCGATTTCTAGGGTTGGATTTTCCTGTAAGGCTTTTGGTGAATTCTCTTGTTGCAGGTTGTACTCTCTGTTGTCTCGGACACGCTAATTTGTCAATTTTGATGTGTCAAAATCTGGTCCGATTCTGCAATGTCCAATTCCAAGGATCAGACATCTAATTTGCCGATCTAGAGTGTCTAATTTTCGAAATCAGACAGGGTTTATCTCATCGAACAAGATAGGTTGGTCCAATTTGAATGTGTCCGATTGCCAAAATCAGACAAGTTGGTTTGAGAGTTCGATTTCAAAAATCAGACGAGGTCATAGGTTTGAGTGTTTGATCTTCAGAAAATCAAATGTGTGGCAGTGGTGCGATTGTTGGCCCTTCGATTCTTGTAATCGGATGGGTGTAGAGAGTTCGAGCATTCGATTCTAGGAATCGGACACTAGTAAGGTTGTCCGATTCCGTCGGGGCTGGGGGCCAAAATGATGAAAAATTGAATCGCCGACATGATTGTGAGCAAGCTACTAGTCAAAAACTTCCAGAATGCAACTATGACCATAAGGCAAGGTTTGTGTATACTTGGGATACGCTAATAATGCCGATGGGAGTCGATCCATTCTTAGAAAACCATGGTAGTTCAAGCTCTCTCTCTCTCTCTTTCTCTCTCTCTCTCTCAATGCCACAAGTGAAAATGAGGTCTCCGTTTGCTTCCCAGGGTCTTAAACCCTTGCTGGACTCAACCTTAATCTCTTTGATCACTCCGCATGCGATTCTAACACCTCTAAGCACTATTTTTTCCCTGTTTGTTCCCTATTTAGGCATGTTTCACAGTGGAAACCCTAAGACTTTTTCCTTTGATTTCTTGGTCCTATCCTACTCTAAATAAAACAAAAATCAGAAGCAAAATACTGAACTAATTTCTCCCACTTGCCTAATTCTTAAAAAACCAAAATACTTGTTGTAGAGATTAAAAATCCAAAACCTCCTACTACCTATCTTAAGCTTCGATTTGGGGATGAAACCCTTACTTCGTCACTCGATCTGAGGTGTGCAAGTGCTCAAGCTTGAATCCGTGGTCCTAACAATGGAACCAAAATGTAAAGGATACAACCGCCAAGACCCATAGATTGCTTATTGTTCAAGCATTTCAAGCGAACATCTATGGCTATCTCTCACCTAGCCGACACACCTTCGATCCTACCATGGTGTAGTGAGCTTACCTTGATGCCCAAATGAGTTGCCTCCTCACTCAATCGCACCGGTAGCTCCACGATTCGAGATGTGAGCTCAAGCATCCTCAAGCCTCCACCTCCAAGCTCCATCCTCCATAGCAGCATGTGAGACAAGAGAAGAGAAGAGAAGAATAGAGGAGATGATGGAGAGCTTCTTCTCCTTGATCCCTCACCCTCACATACTCACTCCCTCACACTCTCACACTCCCTCTCTCAAGCACACACAAGCAAGCAAGGAGAAGAGAAGAAGATGAGTCCACTTTGCCACACACCAAAGAATAAACTTCTCATTCACTTTTTGAGTTTATATACAAAACCCTAATTCCTTTTGGGTGGTCATCCCCTTTTTTACATGGTCGACCATGGCCTATGCCCTCTTTCCCATTGCCCTCCTATCTTCTTAGCTTCCTTTCTACTATCTGTCTACCCTTACAATTTGCATAGGAGGGAGCCTGGCACTCTTATACAAAAGTTTCAGGGGTGCCTTGTATTTAAGATGTGCTTTTGCCTTTGATTTGGCTTTTGAGGTCGCCCTTGCACTTTCGGCCATTCCCCTTCTTGCTTCTTCTGTTGTGTTCGATTTCCTTTTGGGCTACCTCTTTCAGTTCCCGACTTAAACTTTTCCAATTTTTTCACTTTTTCTTATATTGAGGTTAACAAGTAACAAAAAAGTAAGTTCCCCCCTTTTTAGCTAAGAAATGTCATTTTTGACACAAATTTTGAGAATAACATATCTATTATTAAATGCCTTTTTGGGAGTCCTTTAAAAGTGGTATCTCAAAATCATCAACCATTTTCACCTATAATCTCATCTATCTTCATCAAATTGAAGGTAGACTCTCTTGTACTCTATCCAAGGCAAAGGCAACCATATACAACCAAATCAAACACTATAAGTCGATAAAAAAAATTGTTTTTACTCTCATGTCAAATTGAATGTAAAATTTTCACCTGTGCTTGCCATTTCATTACTTATTATTGTATTTTATCCCATCATTAGGTGTGTCAAAGTGCCTATGAATGTATCACATGAAACACTAATTTAGTAGTGCTATTGACTCCTGCATGCTTATAAAATTGTGTTTCCTACATTAGGACTCTAGTTCTTGATTAAAAAAATTGATTTCAATCACCTATGATTGCGTAACATCAGAATTTTTGATTTGCCTAGGTGCTATCATATGAAATGCACATTTAGTTGTTCTAGTATCTAGTGCCTAATGTGGGAGGTTTCACGCAACTGTCAAGATCCACGGACCGCTTATTGTTTCAAGCGTTCCAAGCCAAGCACTAATGGCTACCTCTCCATAGCCAACACGCCCTCCATATCTACGGGTGTAGTGAGCTTACCTCCATGCCGATCGAGTTACCTCATCTCTTGCGTACTCCGGTAGCTCCACGATCCAAGTGCAAGCTTCAAGCAAGCTCCATCCTCAAGCTCCACGCTCCAAGCTCCATAGCCGCGAGCAAGAGAAGAGAAGAGAAGAAGAGAGGGGAAGATGGAGAGCTTCTCCTCCCCAGTCCCTCACCCTCACACACTCACTCCCTTACACTCTCACACTCCCTCTCTCAAGCACAAGCTCAAGCAAGCAAGAAGAAGAAGAAGAAGAGGAGGAGACCCACTTTTGGCCATATACAAGAATGAGCTTCTCATTCACTTTTCAACTTTATATACAAGACCCTAAATCCCTTTTGGGCGGTCATCCCCTTATCCCCTTTTTTACATGGCCGGCCGTGGCCTAGGCCCTTTTTCCCATTGTCCTCCTATCTTCCTAGCTTCCTTTCTACCGCCCATCTACCTTTACAAATTGCATGGGTGAGAGCCCGGCGCCCCTTAAATTAAATCATGATGCGCTTGCGCTCTTTTACAAAAGTATTGACTTGCGCTTTTCCTTGTGCGCCTTTGTCTTCCATTTCACTTTGCCTTGGCCTTTGTCTTTTGCTTTAGCTTTTCCAGATTTTCCACCTTGTTCGTCTACCGGTTAACATTAAACCCCTCCTAGATGAGTGCCAGTCCCATGACTCACCGTTGTAGGTAGCAGGCTTTAGCCTGCACTGAAGACGTGGGTGGAAGGGCCATCGGTGGTTGTCGTGGAGGAGTGTTGGTGGTGATGTGGAGGAAGGTCATTGGGGGCACATTGGTGGCCTAGGTGGCTGGTGGTAGGGTTGTTGGAGTTGGTGGTAGGGATGTTCTTTGTTGGGGATTGCACTGATGGCGAGCACAAGTATTGGTTTGTTGGGGATTCTACATATGACGATTCGTGGTGGGCTTGCAGGATGATAAAGGATAAAAATTCAGAGTTGGATGTCGATGAAGAGCGAACGACACTATCGTTGGAGTCTTCAATACCTGCAATTAAAAACCTCTCATAGGTGGTCTCTCCCTAGGGGTAGTGCTAGTCTTCTCTATCATGCACAAGATATAGTTCAATTAGTTTGGGAGACAGGTCGTAAGCAAGCTGAGAGTATTATCCTGCACTTGAGGACCCAAACTGTGTATATATTTCGGTGCAGATATTATATGAGTGCTCGTGCATACTTAGATATTATGTAGTTAGAAGACCACGGGCTAGTTTCTCGTAACAATGTGTAGATGAAGCAAAGTTGTCCATGTTGAGAAGAAGTACACGTGAAGGTGTATGAGACATCCTTTGCATTGTGACTGCATGACGTAGCATAATTGAACACAAGGACACTGCAAATTCGGTAGCTGGGAGCTATTGGACTTGCTTGATGAGGACGATGTACTTTTCATGGCCATTCATACGGTGCTTACCACAATTGATTGCAATGGTACTAAGGCAGAGTGCAAGAGGGAATCCTGTGAATGGGTCAGGGTGACAGGTCTAACCATAGGCGAGACAAGCTCCCTAGGTATGTCCTTCCCTTGATGTGCCCTGAACAATTGTGGGTGATGCTAAAGGGCTAGGGGACTAGGGACGGAGCCAGCCGACCAAGGTCACTGGACGTACCTAATTTGAGGACCCCTAGGTGCTGTGCTGTGATCGTGGGTGCTTCATATCTTTTCATTCTTTTCTTGTCTTTTTTCCTTTTCTGTTTTCTTTTTTGTTTCTTTTTCTTGTGCTGTTTTCTTTCTTTCTTTCTTTCTCTTCTTTTTTTCTTTCTTTCCTTTTTTTTTTTTGGACTTCCCTGAGCAACCATTGCAAAATATTGAGGCTATTAGCCTTTCAATGGGTTGAGAAATGTCAAGCTTCGAAGGCTCAGGAAATAGATATTACATTGATGATTGTGCCCTAGCCTCGTTGTTAGAGAAGCAGTCGTTGAGATGGGGAGATACACTTGAGATATTGCAACCCTCTTTGGAACGTGCGATATTGGTACAACTGGGGTAACAGCTGTCATGAGTGCCCGGCGCAGAGTGTAACCTAGAAAGAGGAAGTGGTTAAGATCATGCTTTGGGCCATGTGATGTGGGTACTCGCACAGTTGATTTTTGCTTTCGAGAGCGTGGCTTTGTCACGGCTCTTTGTGGGGTTGGTGATCTTGCGGTGACTTGGGCATTGAACACTTTTACATAAAGACCTGCATCATCCTACATCCACTTGTCACTTCATGAGAGTACATGCACGGTACATGTCACAACTATAATAAACCAGTGCAACACAAGGAGAGATCACTTATCTGAATTCCATGGTGTTGACTTAGATACTTATCACCTGTGCTTGATTATCTTTTTCTTTTGCTAAAGACGTGAAACATAGTAAATGCAGATATGAAAGGTTTGTACAAATGGGGAACATGTCAGCACGTAACCCTTTAGAGACAAAAAGTCATGGCCAGGTAGCATTTGATAAGCCTTTTACATAACGTGGGGCTATTCTATTTGTACGAGGCAAAGCGAGTCCGGGTAGTCAGGCGACTAAGGCTCTGCTGGTGAGGGGCTCCTGTGAGGTTGGGCAGGGGAGATGTCGCCCGGGACCTGAATGGTGTAGTCCTTGGTCGCAACTGTTTGTAGAATACTTTTGAACAATGCATCAAATTCCTGCTTAAGCTACCCTCTCCTCTTTTGAGCACTTGGTGCTCGAGCGTCTATTGGGGGCCTGCACGATCGGGGTTGCCATGCCCTGTGTGCTCCCTTGAGCTTCTATTCCCTTGGCATGGGGATTTTTTGGCCTACATCCGGGGTGGTGTCACTTGGGGCCACGTTTCTTTGCATATCTTTTAAGGCTAGGTACGTAGCGTTCCGGTGAAGGAGCTTGTATTGGATGCTCCCTTTGACAGCGGATAGCATCCTTGCAAGCCAGCTGCACTGGGTGCTCCATGTTGGCTACCGTAGGGGGACCTGCAAAATGCGAACCAAGGATTAGGCCTTGAGATAGAATAAAACTATTCATATGGAAGGGATTATACAGTAGGTTATCAAGTGGATATGATGAGGAGGGGAGAGGTGAGGCATGTAGTGTTTGTTATAGAGGGATGGCCCCCATGATGATGTTCATTTTGCCTCTAGCCATTAGCAAATCTTGGCTTATGCTAAGTTGCATGGACTGGTTGTCATGGAGTGGGGCAGGGCTCATTCTCGGAAGGATAGACCGGAAAGGGGGAAAGGTGTATAGAAAGGGACGGTACCCCGTCTACACCATCAGAGATGTTGGTCAGGGCTTCCTATGGCGATAATGAGGGTTGCATGCCCTCCACCTGGAGGCGGGAATGGTCACACAACTTCTAAATGTGTGGTGAGAGGAGGACCTGAGGAGCTCAACTTGCATAGTTGGTGGATCTAGACACGTACCAAATGGATGTTAAGACCATTTTTTCTACATGGGGACCTACGTGAGGACATCTATATGCAAAAACATAAGGGCTTTATGGAAAAGGGAAAGGAAAACCTAGTGTGCAAGTTGAGGAAAAATCTTTATAGACTTGAGCAGGTACCTAGGAAATGGTATCATAAGTTTGATACCTTCATGCATTCATAGTCCTATATTGACACCACTATGAATTCGTATCTTTACATGAAAAAGGCCCTTGATAGTAGCCTTATCATTTTCATATATATGTTGATGATATGATGATTGCAAGGATAACTCGTGATGAGCTCAAGGCTTTGAGAGTTAGCTCAAGAGGAGCTTTGAGATGAAGGATATGGGGCATGCTTCTCATATACTTGGTATATGCATTATGTGTGACCACTCTAAAGGGCTTCTCTACTTGTCATAGAAGAAGTACATTCACAGAGTACTTGAGCAGTTTCATATGCAAGGTGGTAAGACCATTAGCACCCCCTT